>NC_058524.1:279153544-279456575 GCF_904849725.1 Hordeum vulgare subsp. vulgare
GAACTTGACGGTTGACTGTGTTGTCACCTTTCTTACCAGTTCCACCTTTGGCCACTTTGTCAACTTGTCAATTGTCACATAGAAGTACTCAAAGCCCCCGGCAGCATGGGGGAAACGGCCGAGGATATCGAGCCCCCAGAACGAGAATGGCCAGGAGAGGGGGATCGTCTGGAGAGCTTGAGCTGGCTGATGAAGCTTTCCTGAATGGAACATGCATGCTTCACACTTGGTTACTAGTGCAGTTGCATCCTGGAGGGCTGCGGGCCAGAAGAAGCCTTGCCAGAACGCCTTGCCAACAAGGGCTCTTGACCCTATGTGGGAGCCACATATCCCCCCATGTATCTCGGCCAACAACTCCAGTCCTTCCTCTTGGGGGATGCATTTCAATTTCACGCCGTTTAGTCAACTTCTATAGAGGGCACCATCCATGAACTGGTACATGCTGGACTGATGGGCTACTCTTTCTGCTTCTTCCTGCTCTTCGGGCAGGTCCCCAGTTTGGAGGTACCAGACTATGTGCCGCACCCACCCGACAAGGACTAAAAGCATATCCTCTGTCGAGGGGGTATCCCCCTCGGCAGGCTTGGCATCTCCCCCGGCAACTTCTTCTCCGGCAAGATCCTTGTCGGGATTCCTTGGCAGGTCTGCCGGAAAATACTGGTCGGAGTTCAGCTTCCTTCTCTTACCCGGCATGGTTGATGTTGCTACGGAGGGTTGAGAGAGTCGTAGCACAAAAGTTTCTGGTTCCACAGGTAACCTAAGAGCTGCACGCTTCGACAGGTCCTCGGCGATGGTGTTTTCGGCACGGGGTATATGCTCCGTCTATAGATCGTCGAAGAGCTCTTCCAACTTCCTCACTTCCTCCATGTAAGCTTCCATCAGTGGACTTTGGTAGTCCTTGTTGTCCTGCCGGACGATTAGCTGTGACTCACCTCTAACGATGAGCTTCCTGATCCCCAGATCTGCTGCGATCCTGAGGCCAGCAAGTAGTCCTTCGTACTCGGCGGTGTTGTTGGTTGACTTCTCCCGAGGAAAGTACATCTGGATTACGTACTTGAGGTCTTCTCTAGTAGGTGCAACTAGCAGCACGCCGGCTTCATCACCTTGATGTGAGAACGCTCCATCAAAATACATGATCCATTCTTGGTTGGACTCCTTGCTCGGGAGGGTTGATTCCGGTATTTCCTCCTCTGGCGTCGGATTCCATTCGGCAATGAACTAAGCCAAGGTCCTGCTCTGGATGGTTGATATGCTTTCAAACTTGAGGCCGAAGCTGGACAACTCCAACGCCCACTCCATGATCCTGTCAGTTGCATCGGGGTTTCGCAAAACACTTTGTAGTGGAAAGCGAGTGACGACGGTGATCTCGTGCGCTTGGAAGTAGTGGCGCAGCTTTCTCGAGGCCATGAGGAGGCCTCAAAGAAATTTATGCACTCTAGAGTATCTCGTTCTGCCACCCTGCAAGAGGAAAGTGACGAAATAGACTGGGCGCCGCACCATCTTCTTCTTCTGCACTAGCCCACCTGTTGGCGGGGGTTTCTCTCGATCGTTCCTAGACTCTGTTGGGGGTCCTTGGTTGCCACTGTGCGTTTCCTCATTCGATGGTGTCACATTTGCCAGTGTATCTTCATCGTCTTCCCTTTGTGCCACCAGGGCAGTGCTAGCCACTTGGTTGGTTGCTGCTAGGTACAGGAGCAGTGGCTCTTGTGGTCTGGGCGCTACGAGGATCAGCGCAGAGTAAAGGTATTTCTTTAGGTCTTGTAGCACTGCTTCCGCCTCCGTGATCCATTCCATTGGTCCTGCCTTCTTCAAGATTTTGAAGAACGGAAGGGCACGTTCGGCAGACATGGAAATGAACCTGCTCAGGGCGGCTACGCAGCCGGCTAGGCGTCGCACATCCTTGACGCGATTTGGTGCCTCGATTTATTCGATGGCCTTGATCTTGTTGGGATTAGTTTTGATCCCGTGTTGGGACACGAAGCTTACCATATGGGACACCGAAGATGCACTTTTCATGGTTGAGCTTGAGATTGATCTTGCGCAGGTTGGCGAATGTCTCTTCCAGGTCTTGCACGAGTGTTGATTTGTCCTTGGTCTTGACCACTATGTCATCCATGTAGGCTTCCAGATTCCTATGGAGTTGGGGATCAAAACCAATTTGGATCACTCTTGCAAAGGTGGAACCGACATTCTTCAATCCGAAGGGCATTCGCACGAAGCAGTATGTGCCACAGGGGGTGATGAATGCTGTTTTCTCTTCTTCCTCCTCGGCCATAAAGATTGGGTGATACCCTGAGTAGGCATCGAGGAAGGAGAGCAGGTCGCAGCCAGCAATGGAGTCGACAATCTGGTCGATGCGCGGCAAGGGAAAGGGGTCTTTCGGGCAAGCTTTATTGACATCAGTAAAGTCTATACAGAGCCGCGACTTCCCATTCGCCTTGCGCACTATAGCCAGATTCGCCAACCATGTAGGATGGATGACTCCCCTTACTAGACCCGGTGCTTCTAACTTCTTGATCTCTTCATTAATGAATTCTTGCCGTTCTAGGGCTTGCTTCCTCACCTTCTGCTTGACCATCCATGCATGGGGGCAGACGACGAGATGGTGCTCAATCACCTTCGTGTGAACACCAGGAATATCTGATGGTTTCCATGCGAACACATCGAGATTTGCCCATAGGAAGGCGATGAGCGCGCTTTCCTATTTGTTGTCAAGGGCGGAACTTATGGTGAAAGTTCCACCCGTGTCGTCCTCCCTGGAGGGCACCTGCTTGGTCTCTGGCGGGGTTGCCTTGGACTTCTGGTTCTGGGCAGTTGAGCTCTCCGACGCGTTCTTATTGGCAGCGTAGCGCTCTTGTGAGGCACGCTCGTCGGGGTCGCGCGGGAGACCTTCTTGCCGGCCTTCTTCTCTCCGGGAGTACCAGCAGCAGCAATTGGCACCTTGGCGACAGGTGCCGCCACTGCCTCCCGGTAAAGGCGGTTGGTGTTAGAAATATGCCCTAGAGGCAATAATAAAATGGTTATTATCATATTTCCTTGTTCATGATAATCGTCTATTGTTCATGCTATAAATGTATTAACAGGAAACAATAATACCCGTGTGAATAAATAGATCACAATGTGTCCCTAGCAAGCCTCTAGTTGGCTAGCTCGTTAATCAATAGATGATCATGGTTTCCTTATCATGGACATTAGATGTCATTGATAACGGGAACACATCATTGGGAGAATGATGTGATGGACAAGGCCCAATCCTAAACATAGCACTAGATAGTATTGTTCGTATGCGAAATCTTTTTTAATGTCAAGTGTCTTTTCCTTCGACCGTGAGATTGTGCAACTCCCGGATACCGTAGGAGTGCTTTGGGTGTATCAAACATCACAACGTAACTGGGTGACTATAAAGGTGCACTACCGGTATCTCCGAAAGTGTCTGTTGGGTTGGTATGAATCGAGATCGGGATTTGTCACTCCGTGTGACGGAGAGGTATCTCTGGGCCCACTCGGTAGAACATCATCATGAGCTCAATGTGACTAAGGAGTTAGTCACAGGATGACGTGCTACGGAACGAGTAAAGAGACTTACTGGTAACGATATTGAACAAGGTATGGGTATACCGATGATCGAATCTCGGGCAAGTTCTATACTGACAGACAAAGGGAATTGTATACGGGATTGATTGAATCCTTGACATCGTGGTTCATCCGATGAGATCATCGTGGAACACGTGGGAGCCACCATGGGTATCCAGATCCCGCTGATGGTTATTGGCTGGAGAGTGTCTTGGTCATGTCTGCATGCCTCCTGAACCCGTAGGTTCTACACACTTAAGGTTCGATGATGCTAGGGTTATAGGGAATTGCTATACGAGGTTACTGAAGGTTTTTCAGATTCCCGGATGAGATCCCGGACGTCACGAGGAGCTCCGGAATGGTCCGGAGGTAAATATTGATATATAGGATGGATGGGTTTGGACGCCGGAAATGTTTCGGGCACCACGGGCAAACTGTCGGGACCATCAAAATTGTTCCGGAGGCCCACCGGGAGGGGCCACCAGCCACAGGAGGCTACATGGGCCAAGTGTGACAAGGAACCAGCCCCTGGGTGCTGGTGCGCCCCCACACCCAGCCCAAAGCGCCTAGAGAGGGAAAGGGGGGGGACCCTAAGTCAGCTGGGTGCGCCACCCCCCTCTCCCCCTCCTGGCCGCTGATGACCCACAAGTATAGGGGATCTATCGTAGTCCTTTTGATAAGTAAGAATGTCGAACCCAATATGGAGCAGAAGGATCTGACAAGTGGTTTTCAGCAAGGTAATATCTGCAAGCACTGCAATTGTCGGTAACAAGTATTTGTGTGAGAAGATGATTCGCAGCAAGAAGCAAGTAACAAAAGTAACAACGGTGCAGCAAAGTGGCCCAATCCCTTTTGTTGCAAGGGACAAGCCTGGAGAAACTCTTATATGAGGTAAAACACTCCCGAGGACACATGGGAAATTCTGTCAAGCTAGTTTTCATCATGTTCATATGATTCGCGTTCGCTACTTTGATAGTATGATACGTGGGTGGACTGGCGCTTGAGTACTGCCCTTACTTGGACAAGCATCCCACTTATGTTTAACCCCTCTCGCAAGCATCCGCAACTATGAAATAAGAATTAAGACGAAGTGTAACCATAGCATTAAACTAGTGGATCCAAATCAGCCCCTTACGAAGCAACGCATAAACTAGGGTTTAAGCTTCTGTCACTCTAGCAACCCATCATCTACTTACTACTTACCAATGCCTTCCTATAGGCCCAAATAATGGTGAAGTGTTATGTAGTCGACGTTCACATAAAACCACTAGAGGAGAAACAACATACAACACATCAAAATATCAAATCAATTCCAAATTCGCATGACTACTTATAGCATGACTTATCCCATGTCCTCAAGAACAAAAGTAACTACTCACAAAGCATAATCATATTCATGAATAGAGAGGTAATGAGTAGCACCAAGGATCTGAACATAGAATCTTCCACCAAATAATCCAACTAGCATCAACGACAAAGAGTAATTAACCCTACTAGCAACCTTACAAGTACCAATCGGAGTCGCGAGACGGAGATTGGTCACAAGAGATGAACTAGGGTTCGGAGATGAGATGGTGCTGATGAAGATGTTGATGGTGATGAGTCCCCTTGGATAAGAGGAGTGTTGGTGATGACGATGGCGACGATTTCCACCTCCGGGAGGGAAGTTTCCCCGGCAGGACGACCCTGCTGGAGCTCTAGATTGGTTCTGCTCAAGTTCCGCCTCGTGGCGACGGCGATTCCTCCTGAAATCCTCCTCTTGATTTTTTCTGGAACGAAACCCTTCTTGTAGCAAAAGAGGGGGGCCAGAGGGCCAACTAGGAGCCCAGAAGCCCCCTAGGCGCGACCAGGGGGGGTGGTCGCGCCTAGCAGGCTTGTGGCCTCCTGCTGGCTCCCCTGTGGTACTTCTTCGGCCCAGTATTTTTTGTATATTCCAAAATAAATCCTCATTGATTTTCACGACTTTTGGAGTTGCGCATAATAGGTATTCAAACTTTCTCCTTTTTCAGGCTAGAATTCTAGCTGCCGGCATTCTCCCTCTTCATGTAAACCTTGCAAAATAAGAGAGAAAAGGCATAAGTATTGTACCATGAAGTGTAATAACAGCCCATAAAGCAATAAATATTAACATGAAAGCATGATGCAAAATGGACGTATCAACTCCCCCAAGCTTAGACCTCGGTTGTCCTCAAGCGAAAGCTGAGAGCAATAAATATGCCCACATGTTTAGAGAGAGAGGTGTCGACAAAACAAGATATGGACATGCAGGCATTATGATCATATTCAGAACAACAATACCATCATATGAACTCTTATGCTAAAGTGACAATTCCTTCACAAGGTAAAGTATGGATCAAGAACCTTACTGAGAATTAACAACCAATAGCCTTTAGTCATTGAAGCAATTGCAATTTATCATAACATCGGAAAGAGTCAAATAAGAGCTTGTAAAGAAAATTCACATACTCAATCATCCTTTTGTCTTCTACAATTGCTACAACTCATGTGTTACTCATGAGATCAAAGTTTCAGTCAGACACAGAGAAAGATAGGGGCTTATAGTTTCGCCTCCCAACTATTTACCTCAAGGGTAATGTCAATAATAATGATTGATGAATACTTACCTCCAAGTTAACATACGAATATATATCTTTCCCTAGCATATGACGTTGGCCAAGATAAAGGCGAAATAAGGAATTGGTGTAGATCACCATGACTCTTTCAAGGGCAAAAAGTAAAGGTACAAGATAGGCCCTTCGTAGAGGGAAGAAGAGGTTGTCATGCGCTTTTGAGGTTTGGATGTGTGTCCTCTTAGTGTGGAGGAACGTCACTTTATATTGCCTCCTGTGATAAAGAACTTTATTATGCAGTCTGTCGCTTTTATGTCTTCCTCATCACAGGTTCGTACAAAGCTTATTTTCCACACACTAATAGATCATACATATTAGGGAGTAATTTTTATTGCTTGCACCGATGACAACTTACTTGAGCGATCTTATTCAATCCATAGGTAGGTATGGTGGACTCTCATGGCAAAACTGGGTTGAAGGTTTATGGATGCACAAGTAGTATATCCACTTGGTGCGGGAGTTTTGGCTAATATGAGGTGGAAGCAAGCGTCACATGCTAAAGGATCTCTAGTCATATAATCATTGTTCGGAACCAAGCAAGCATAATTCATTATGTTGTCTTCCTTGCCCAACATCTACTTCTAAGCATGTAATAGTTTAGTGAGTGTTCACAGTCATAGATGGTGTAAAAGATGATATATTTATATGTGAATCTCTCCTTCTTTATCACTTCCTATTAATTGCAACAATGACCAAGGTTTACGTTTGTCTACCCTCAACAAGTTTCAGTCAACATTCTTTTTATATGTGAAGCCATCACTTCCCATAAGATCATTACATGATCTTTCATGCTTTTGTTTTTTTCTCATCCTTTTGATCATGGCATGAGGCAAGGCCCTTAACTAAGACACTCCTTTTTTATATGGTGCACAAGATCGAATACATCGGGAGTGACACAAAGCAAAACTCAAGCCTAAAACACTAAGAACTTTAATCTACTAGAGAAAGATAAAACCGAAAAGGAACGAACTAAGAAAAGGTAAAGGCAAAAGATATGATGGTGATACGATACCGGGGCAACTCCCCTAAGCTTGGCACAAGCCAAGGGGATTGCCCATACCCATGATTAGTTGGCTTCCTTTGGAGGTGGTGGTGGTGGTGGAGTTATTTTGTCCTTTGATTCCAAGAGGGCCATCAATCTTTGATTTATACCTTGGAGCTCTGTGATATGTTTCTCCACCAAAACAACTTCACGAGTGAGATAAGTATTGCGAACACGAGTTGTTTCAAAAAACCTCAATAGTTCAATCAAGGATGGAGACAATAGGTGGAGGTAGGGTTAAAGGAAATCCACTTCTTCAACTTCTTCCTTGTTGAACACAGATTGCCCTTCGTCCCACGCCTGATTCTTCTCGTTAGTTTTGCCCTTGGCTTCCGTGACTTCCACTCTTTTTAGATCAGCATCTACTTCTTCATCGACTTGAGGGAAATCTTTCTCCCCGACAGATTCCTGAGACGACATCCTTGCTCTAAATCTGCGGCAGAAAACAGGCTCGAAACGAAAACAGAGGAAAATTGCATGATACGAGGGTCTGACCTTACAGGAGGATATATAATGATTTTTTTTCGACCAGAAGGAGTACTCCGCAAGTAAACGGAGTCTGGGAGGCACATGAGGTGGTCACAAGCCCCCCAGGCGCGGCCAGGGGGTGGCCCTCGCCTGGCAGGATTGTGCCCTCCTCGTGCGCTTTCCGGACTGCTTTAAATTTTTCTATTTTTTTAAAAAATTCCAAAACGGAGAAAAAATCCTACTGGAAAAGTTTTGGAGTCTGTTTACTTACCGAATCACATACCTCTTTGTTTTCGGAGTCTGAAACAGGCTAATAAATATCCCTTATGTACTCCTCCGGAATTATGGTATTGATAATATTGCTTTCAACACTTATGGGAGTACCTGAGATATAATGCTTGATTATGTGCCCATTTACCACTCTCGGAAAATTACCTTCCGTGTTGTTGATCTTGATTGCACCGGAACGATATACTTCCTCAACAATGTAAGAACCTTCCCATTTAGAGAGAAGCTTGCCTACAAAAAATCATAAACGAGAATTATATAGCAAGACATAATCACCTACATTGAACTCATGTTTTTGTACCCTTTTATCATGCCACCTCTTAACCTTTTCTTTGAACAACTTGGCATTCTCATATGCCTGAGTTCTCCACTCATCAAGTGAGCTAATATGAAATAACCTATTCTCACTAGCAAGTTTGAAATCAAAGTTGAGCTCTTTGATTGCCCAATAAGCCTTATGCTCTAGCTCAAGAGGTAAATGACATGCTTTGCCATAAACCATTTTGTACGGAGACATGCCCATGGGATTCTTATGGGCAGTTCTATAAGCCCACAGTGCATCATCGAGCTTCTTAGACCAATTCTTTCTAGACCTATTGACAGTCTTTTGTAGAATTAGTTTAATCCCTCTATTGCTTAGCTCTACTTGACCACTGGACTAAGGGTGATAGGGAGATGCCATTCTATGATTGACATCGTACTTAGCAAGCATTTTACGGAAGGCACCATGAATGAAATGTGAACCACCGTCGGTCATTAGATATCTAGGGACTCGAAATCTATGGAAAATAACTTCTTTAAGCATCCTGTTAGAGGTGTTGTGATCAACACTACTAGTCGGGATAGCTTCTACCCACTTAGTAACGTAATCAATAGCAACTAGGATATGAGTATACCCGTTGGATTTTGGCAAAGGTCCCATATAATCAAAGCCCCAAACATCAAATGGTTCAATGACAAGTGAATAGTTCATAGGCATTTCTTGGCGTTTACAGATATTACCTATTCTTTGACATTCGTCACAAGACAAAACAAACTTACGGGCATCCTTGAAGAGAGTGGGCCAATAGAAACCTGATTGCAATACCTTGTGTGCAGTTCTATCTCCCGCATGGTGTCCTCCGTAGGCCTCGGAGTGACACTTCTGTAGGATCTGTCCCTGTTCATGTTCAGGTACACAACGTCTAATAACATCATCTACTCCTTCCTTATAAAGGTGAGGATCATCCCAAAAGTAATGTCTCAAATCAAAGAAGAATTTCTTCTTTTGCTGGTATGTGACACTAGGTGGTATATATTTGGCAACGATATAATTTGCATAATCAGCATACCACGGTGCACTACGGGACGTATTGATGACATTCAGTTGCTCATCAGGAAAGCTATCACCAATAGGTTGTGGGTCATCAAGAACATTCTCCAACCTAGACAAGTTATCTTCTACGGGGTTATCAGCACCCTTCCTATCGACAACATGCAACTCAAATTCTTGTAGCAAGAGAACCCATCTAATAAGTCTAGGTTTAGCGTCTTTCTTTTCCGTAAGGTACTTAATAGCAGCGTGATTAGTGTGAATAGTGACTTTGGAATCAACTATGTAAGATTTGAACTTTTCACATGCAAACACGAGTGCTAAAAATTCCTTTTCGGTAGTAGCCTAGTTTCTTTGGGCACTGTCTAGAGTTTTACTAGCATAGTGAATAACATTCAACTTCTTGTCAACTCTTTGTCCTAGAACAACACCAACGTCATAATCATTGGCATCACACATGATTTCAAAAGGTAAGTTCCAATCAGGTGGTTGAACAATAGGTGCAGTTATCAAAGCCTTCTTAAGTATTACGAATGCTTCCTCACAATCATCGTCCAAAACAAAAGGAATATCCTTTTGCAAGAGATTGGTAAGAGGCCTAGAAATATTAGAGAAGTCTTTAATGAACCTTCTATAGAAACTAGCATGACCAAGGAAACTTCTTATACCTTTGATATCTGTGGGGCATGGCATTTTCTCGATTGCATCAACCTTAGCCTTATCGACTTCAATACCTCTTTAAATTTTATGTCCTAAGACGATGCCTTCATTAACCATAAAGTGGCACTTCTCCCAATTCAAGACAAGATTGGTGTCCTTACATCTCTACAAGACTCGATCAAGGTTGCCGAGGCAATCATCAAAAGAAGACTCATAAACGGAGAAGTCATCCATGAAAACCTCAACAATCTTTTCACAAAAGTCAGAGAATATAGCCATCAAGCATCTTTGAAAGGTGGCAGGTGCATTACATAAGACAAAAGGCATACGTCTATAAGAAAAGGTACCGAAAGGGCAGGTGAAAGTGGTTTTATCCTGATCAGATTGTGCAACAGGTATTCGGGGGAAACCAGAATAACCATCTAGAAAGCAGAAGTGTGTGTGTTTAGACAGTCTTTCTAGCATTTGGTCGATAAAAGGCAAAGGGTAATGATCTTTCCTAGTGGCCTTATTCAATTTCCTAAAATCGATCACCATCCTATAGCCAGTAATAATCCTCGGTGGGATCAATTCATCCTTATCATTAGGGACACCGGTAATACCTCCCTTCTTAGGGACGCAATGCGCCGGACTTACCCAATCACTATGAGCAACAGGATAAATAATACCCGCTTCTAGGAGCTTTAGTATTTCTTTTCTTACTACCTCTTTCATCTTAGGATTTAATCTCCTTTGATGATCAGCAACTGGTTTGGAATCAGGATCGGTTTTAATCTTGTGTTGGCATAGAGTGGGACTAATGCCCTTAAGATCATCAAGAGTATATCCAATAGCAGCACGGTGCTTCCTTAGATTTTTTAGTAACTTCTTTTCTTCATGCTCTGAGAAGCTAGCACTAACTATAACAGGATATATCTCTTTTTCATCAAGATAAGCATACTAGAGTATCAGGAAACTGTTTAAGCTCGAACACAGGATCACCCTTTGGTGGGGGTGGATCTCCAAGCAGTTCAACAGGAAAATTATTCTTAAGGATAGGATATTGTTCTAAGACAACTCTATCTATCTCATCCCATTCATCCATATGCATATCATTTTCATGCTCAAGCAAGTATTGCTCTAAAGGATCAGTAGGAGGCACGACAATAGAAGCTAGGGCAATAATTTCATCCTTACTAGGCAACTCTTTTTCATGAGGTTGTCTACCAAACTTGGAGAAATTTAACTCATGTGACACACCTTCAAAGCCAACAATGACAGTTTTCTTCTCACAATCAATATGGGCATTGACAGTATTGAGGAAAGGTCTGCCAACTATGATGGGACAAAAGCTATCTTCTGTGGTAGCAAGAACGAGGAAATCAACAGGATACTTTGCTTTACCACACAGGACTTCAACATCTCTAACAATTCCCACAAGGCAGATAGTATCTCTATTGGCAGGCTGAATAGTGACATCAATAGGTTCCACCTCAACAGGTGTAATCTCATCTTTAGTTTCATCATATAAGGATTGAGGTATTGCACTAACACTAGCACCCACGTCACATAAACCATGATAACAATGATCTCCTATCTTAACAGAAACAACATGCGTGCCAACAACAGGCCTATGTATATCTCTAGCATGTGGTTTAGCAATTCTGGCAGCATCTTCATAGAAGTGAATATCATGGCCATCAACATTGTGGGATAGGAGATATTTGTTAATAGCAATGCTAGGTTCAACTCTAATTTTCTCAGGGGGTGTAGGTGTTTTAATGTAGCCCCTACGTATCACAGTTGAAGCTTTAGAATGATCCTTTATCCTAACAGGGAAAGGTGGTTTCTCAATGTAAGCACTAGGAACAATAGGATCATTATAGGCAATGACTTTCTCTTCAACTGGATTGGGTTTAACTGAATTCACTTCTAAGGGAGGATGATATTTAAACCACTTCTCTTTGGGGAGATCGATATGAGCAGCGAATGATTCCCACAATGAAGCTACTATCTTAGAGTCAAGTCCATACTTAGCGCTAAAATCACAATAAGTATTTGTTTCGACAAAGGATTTAACGCAATCAAAATTGAAATTCATACCTGACTCCTTACTTCATCAAGCTCCCAATCTTCAGAGTTGCGTTTAATTCTTTCCAATAAATTCCATTTGAAGTCAATATCTCTCTTCATAAAAGAACAGGTACAAGAAGTGTCAAGCATAGTGCGATCATCATGAGAAAGCCGAGCATAGAAGTTCTAAATGATAATTTCTCTCGATAGCTCATGGTTGGGGCATGAATATAACATTGATTTAAGCATCCCCCAAGTTTGAGCGATGCTTTCTCTGTCACGATGTCACAGCCCTAGCTTTCATTTGTTTGCCAAGCATTCATGCATGCATTATAAAAACTTTGATGTTTGAAATAGGAAGTGATCAAAACCCCAATGATTTGAAAAATTGGCAACAAGACAATAGAAATTAATACCTTAAAAGGGACCAAGAAAATGTTCCAAATACTTGGTAAATTAGTGACATAAAATAAATTTGTCAAACCAAAATTCTAGGTCACAAGAACTTTTGAAAAAGGATTTTTGATTTGATCAAATAACTTTTTGGAATGGAATTATTTTGATTCCTTCTATTTTAAAGTTTCAAAAATGTTGAAACTTTTATGTGGCATTGGATATTATTATCTCCGTCACATAATAACATTTTAGGGTTTTATTTTTGGTGAAAAAGTTTATTTTAAAACCTAAATCTAAACGCGAGAAGGCAGAGGAGAAGCAGGGGACGGCGAGCTCGCGAGAACGCCACGCCTCCTGCCTACCTGGCCTCCCCACCGACTTGGTGAGTGGGATAGGCTCAGAAGAGTTGTCCCGATCTCCTCCTCCTCCTCTCCATTTCTCCCTCTCTTCTCTATTCCCTCTCTTCTCTGCCCTACATGGCCGAGCTCGGCTTGAGCAGGCCATCGCCGTCCGCGGAGCTCCGGCCACCCCTCGCCTCCCTGACCTGCTCTTCACCTCCGCCTCTACGAGCAGCCCCTGTTGACCAAGAGAATCGAGCCGAAGCCCTTGAATCGAGCAGCCACCGCCGTCTTCCCCATCTCCGGTCATCGAGATCCGCCGCCGTCGATCCGCTGCCAGAGAGCCCCTCCAACCTCGTCGATGCCAGGAATGGAACCCCTGTGAGCCTCCGATGCTTTCCCCTCTCTCTCCCGCTCGAAATCCCCCTCCAGAGCATCTCCCCGAGGAGCTCCACTTCCGGCCGCCGTGCACGCTCGTCGTCGGCACCTCTCCCAGCCACCCTAGCCCTCTTGCTACCCCCTGCAAGAACGGCCGCTTCGCCAGTGTCCCATAGCCGCAAGACGCGTCCCAACACAACTCCGGCGAGCCTCCGCCGCACCCGTGGTCGCCGTGGGCAAGGCTCCGGCAGCCCCCGACGTGGCTAATCATTAGCCAGTGCTAACCCCCCCCCCCCCGAGAGCCACTCACACAGGGCCCCACTGGTGAGTCAAACCTCACTTAGTGCGGGTCAACACGGGATTAGCCCCTGGGTCACTGACCAGTGGACCCCACTGGTCAGGTTTGACCTGGTCCAGGCGCTGTTGACTGCTGACGCGGTGATGACATCACTGTGATGCAGTAATAGCTTTTCTGAGTTAATTTAAATCCAGGAAATTGCTAAAACTTGTAAAAATCATAGAAATTAAAATATAACTCGGATGAAAATAATTTATATATGAAAAAGGATCAGAAAAATCCAAAGAGTCTGATTATGTCATTTTCATGCTGGTTTGAGAAACTTAACAACACCAAATAGGCAAAATGATGAATACGGTAAATTTAATAAATAGTTTGGAGTTTGAATTTGATTCCTATTTAAATTCCACCTCAATTGCTATCATCAAACATTGAGCTAGAAAAACTAGTACCTCAAATTGCCATCTTCATGGATGTTAAAAACAAGTTATACCTGAGCATCAGGTCGAATCAATTAAAAGGGTATCCGGAAAATACCTTGTTGAAGTGATATTTGAATCCTGATTAAAATCCAGCTTCAACCTAAGAAATGGTAGCTATATTGGCCCTGTCACATTTCATCTCCATTTCTTGATCATGCGTCATAGTGTTTGCATTTCCGTGAAGTAATTGTTGTTCCTTTCTTGTTTGCCGGTGTTGTTCCCTCTCGGTAGATGATGGTTCCGACAATGTGATCGTTCACATTGATGAAGACTCATTGCTATCTTCAGACGTGTTAGGCAAGCAAACCCCCTTGAGCATATTGAAATAAACCCATTCTCTCGCTCCTGCTCTCTTTTAGTGCATTAGGACAAACACGATTCAACTGTACATGTTATCGGTAGTTGAACCCATTCCTCTGCATGACGTGAGTTTGTCACAGTAAATAGTTGAAACCACTTAGCATGAGTAGCAACTTCTTGAGGCTTGTTGTTCTTACTCATCCATGTTTGTTTACAATGCCTGCTATGCTTAGAGTCGTGTCGGGTCTGATCCATCTGGATGATGAATCGGAATGGTTGTGCTCATGTCCTACAGTGTGAGAGTAAAAGTGTGAATCCGATTTGGTAAAGGTAGAGATGAGAGGCCATGTAGGAGTACATGGTGGGTTGTCTCATTGGGACCGTCCTTAAGAACTGAGTTCCGTGTATGTTATCCAAGACAAGATACTACCACACATTGGGATACTTAATTGGCCCTCTTGGCTTATTAATCACCTAGATCTCTCTCCAGGAGTTGCAACTAGTTTCTGGTGTTTGTAGGAAAAGTGTTGGCGTCCGTGTTTAGCTCTGCCCGACGGGGTATGCTTCTCTGCGGTAGATACACAGTGGCACGGTGTACCTAGTGGCACCCAGATCGTGGGCTTGGGAACCCTGTGCACATCCTTTGGGGCCGTAGAGGAAACCTCGGCCGGACATTTTTGCGGGTTCAGTCTCAAATAGGCGATAGACCTGGACTAGGGTCTTGTGTGGTTAACGGTCGTGGCGGACACCCGCGCCAGTGCTTCCGCTTGAAGGTTGCCGAGATGCATGACGTGCACATGGTGATAAGTGGTGGGAGCGTGTGTGAAGAAGTATACCCCTGCAGGGTGATTTAATCTGTTTCAACAGCCGAGTCCTCGGATATGGACTACTTGGAAATATTACTTGGTACATAGAAAACTTAAATGGATACCCTAAAACATGCAAGATAAGTGTAAGTGCTATGGAAGGCTTTCTCGTAGGGAGACGAGAGTGGGTCCATAGTGGTGTATTGAATTGGTGAATATGTGGACTCGTGTGCACTATCCCACCTCAAAGAAATAACTTGTAGTCGTAGTACAGGTTAGCCAAGAGTCAAAGCTGTCTTGCTGCAATCAAACCACACAATCCTTTCATCGAAACATGATGCATATGTAGATAGTTCTGATGTAAGACTTGCTGAGTACCTTTCTACTCACGGTTGCTTTATTTATATTTTTGCACAGAAGATTTAGACTCATTATAAGGTTCTAGGCGATGTGTTCGATGTTGACCGAAATAGCTTGGGAATCCCAGACAGAGGTCTGGCTCCTTTGGTAGGGTCGTAGTAGCTTTTCAGGCTCTTCCAGCCATTTTTAGTAGATGTCTGTACCCAGACATGATTTGCCTCCGCTTGATGTTTGTATGACTTGAGTGATGGGTCACGAGGCCCCTGTTTGTAATATCACACTATGTTGGTTCTTATGAGTCCTTAATAAAAGCTTGAGTCATAGAGTTATGTTGTGATGCCATGTTGTATCTACACATATCGTGCATATTGTGTGTATGTTATGAAATGCATTATATGTGTGGGATTCGACACCTAGTTGTGTGCCGTTAGTAGTACTCCTTACAGGGAAAGGCCTCTTTCTGCTTCTATCGAGCCCTGGTAGCTAGCTACTGATCTAGACACATTGATTGACCGTCGTGTATCCTTCTTTGCTGCTGTGTCTGTCCCCGCGGGGAAATGTCACACGGTGTAATGGAGTCCTTGTAGCTTGCTACGACTCGTCTACCCATGATGTTGATCGACACATGCCTTGCTGGGTTATGTATGCCTGTCCCTGTACGGATGTACCGCTTGGGTTTATAACTAGTCATGTCAACCCGGGTTCTTTGCCATTTGAACGCTAGCAACATATTCATATACGTGAGCGAAAATACGCAAACGGTCCCGGCCAAGGTAAGGTGGCAGCCGTGGAGTTTACCGTGCGTAAGGCCGCAAAGTGATTTGATGTGTTACAGGCTGGGTTCTTATGACTCAGGATCGGGGTCCCGAAAGCTTTGGTATCAGAGCTTGACTGCCTATAGGATAACCAAGCCAAACTGGTCGATGTTGAGTCTAGCAACTCTTTAGTTATATAAGGGAATTGTTTCTGGAAGGGAACGTAAGGCTCTTTTTACTCCTTTCCTTGTGTCATTCTTATTCCGAGTCATCCTCTTCGTTATTCTACGGGGTTTAAGAATTAGGCTTTCTCATCTAATCATTGGGATGACGAGTTATTATGCTGGAGACTTATAAAGAATTTGTTGTATTCTTGGATCAGTGTCTTCATAAGAATTCAGTGCTTATGTTGTCAGTTTCTTGCAGGTTGCCTCATATTTTATGCCGTACAGCCGTTATGCTGTCCGAGTTTTCCAAAGTTCCCAAATAATCTGATTCAATTGCAAATTCTTTCCTCTTATTTGCAATGTCATTGGCCAGACAAAGCACACTAATCATTGTGATGACGTACTTTATTACCTCGACCTATTGTTGAAGTATTAGGAAACCATGTCACCTCGAAAACCACCCAATAGTCTAGATGTGCTCTATGTTTCCAGTGTGATAATTCTGGCCATCATTTTAGAAAAAACATCTCGTGATGTTATTTAGTTTTTAGGTATTCTATTTCTGGGTCTTTGAATCCAAGGATCATTCTGCTCATCTCTGTTGATAGTGTTGCTAGTTTCTTTTGAATGATTAGTAACCTTGTTGTAGCTCCCAAGGTTCATGGTATATCAATCTTCCAACACCATGAATCATCTTTGGAAGAACTTCTCCGTGAACTAAAGATCATAACAAGAGTGTTTGTGATGAGTTCTCTAGTCCATATTGTGATTCTGCCAACTCCGCCCTTCTGCATGGGTTAACTGGAAGAATTATGTTGAACTCGTTCGACATGCTAATCTATGCATCCACAACTCAAGAAATCATGTGCTTTTGAGTTGGCTCTATCTAGTTGTATTTTGACCTTCATCATTGAGAGGTTAGTCAAGAGTAGCTGTACATTCTTGTTATCAATATCTTCTATTCCTGTGGTCTGTCAAGTTGTGCTATTTCCAATTGACTGGGAGATGTAAACTCCAGTACCTCATCCATTTCTTGGATTGGGTCAAAGTAGTTATACTCTGCAGATCAAAATGCCAACCCAGCTTTTGTTCTGTTCTATCCTGGAGTATTACCCTCTTGTTGTCAAGAATGTCGTGATAATTGCACCATCTATTAGGAACTCTTGATGTAGTGATACTTCTCGCTATCATTGTTCATCCCTCGGTTTTCGTGTTGGTTGTAACCTGAATATCGACAAGTGAACCATGATGTGTGAAATCAATACTCCTAGCAATGTTATTGCTTGGTAGATAATGGACAATAAATTCACTCTTATGGTGATGATGTTTCATGGTGCACTTTTCGGTCGATGGGTTAGGATTGTGTCAATCCCTCGCTCTATTGATCACATCATCTTGCCCTGAAAAGCGAGATTGTTCCCGAGCTTAATAATATATTGGTGGTTCGTGATTTTCCGAATATCTTCTCGAAAGTATTACCAGGTTTTTTCCTGACTATTATGATAGAGCTCGTGATCAAGTTGCTTTCTTTATAAGCCATCTTCTCCAAGAATCCGTGTTTGATACCCCGAGCTAGTTGGTTAATCTAAACAACAACTTGGAGAGTTGGAAGATAAAAGCTTCGCCTAAACTTAGTTCATTTTAAAGGGATATCTTTCCTGTTATGAGAGTCTTGAAGAAAGATGATATTGTCATCGGCTGATCCGTGTGATCAATTGTTGTATACATTATCTTGTCCAATCTTGATTTCAGTATGGGCTATTGTCAAATCAAACTCACAACCAAAGATTTTCGTAACGGTGTCTTACTCAGGGTTTTCCTTGAGCCTACACTATTGTATTCTTTGATCTGACCAATGCTATTATCTTGCTCACATAGTTGTGGAAATCCATTTATATGGGTATCTTGATGAATTGTTGTTGAGCCCATCGGCAACATTCTCATTTGTTCCATGATCTATGTTGGACATTAAGCTACTGTTGGAAACTTTGTAGACATTGTCTTCGTGTCTCGTGCACGAGATATATGTTAGGTGTAAGAAGTGACTTCCTCTAATTCATGTACCTCTGATGCAAGTTTCCGCCGTGAATTCGAGAAAAGTGACTTCCTCTAATTTGTTTCTTCAGAATGATCCCAAGTCAATCATGCAAGTGCGAAGTATTCTATGGTTTGATAGACTGATCATCTTCACTCCATATGTATCTCCTAGCACACCAAGCCACTGATTGATTTGTTCAAGGAAAAGAAGTTAGGTGTTATTCCTGAAGGGCCCAGACGGACTTGCACATGGCTTCGTCAGCCGCAATGATGGTTCCCATCCAGAACTCGGTAGTGTTTTGTTGTAAGATTTTTCATGTGGTCATGATTGTCTTGGACAGTGTGTTCACATGTGTCTTGCAATCCAGCTCACGTTTTGGAATTGTCTTCCATAGTTCATTTCCTGAGAATCTCGCAACGTAATCTCGTCAATTTGTGTTGCAAACCTTCTTTTCAGACGTGCTGAGTCTGAAGCATCGTGTCACCAACCGGAGCAGAATCTCAGGCAGTTATAATGGTTGGAACTTTCCCCAAGAATTATAATATTGGTCTCTATGTAACCCGGTAAAGTGATGTAATGGCTAACACAGCTAGGCGGAAAACTTGATATTATAATATCTTGCATCAGCAATCTTAGTCATCTTCCGTGAGGTTTTTGTATGACTTATTCTGGAAGTTGTTCCTCATGGATCCCCTTTGAGCCCGAAGCCCGACCTATACTTGATGTGCTAGATATCAAGCATTACCTATAATTGGGTTGTGCTAGTACATCAAGGAGAACATTAGAATCGGAGTGCTAAATGTCTCTCGGTCGATTATCTAGATTTCGTTTCCTAGGCATAGCTAAGGTAAAATCTGAGCAAGTGTTGTCTGCCTTTGTAGTTGCATCCTCCATCACTGTTCATCATAGTAGTAAGATGTGACACCAAGATCTTGGCACGGATGTTGGTAAACTTTGATGAATATGGAAATGCTCAAGTTCTTGAGAGCACGCTCAGACACTAGGTTATATCCTCGGTAGTAACTGGAATGTGCCTTCCGTTCGCTGAGTTGTTCTAAAACCCTAGTTTCTTTCCAACCTGAGTATGCCATTCTTTCAAATTCCTTCAAACAATCATTTGCGGATTGCCTTACTCTGGTATGAAGAGTTTCAATGATCTTAGGATCAAAAGTAATTCTTTTTGCCACTTAAGGGAATAAGTCTGCGAGTCACCCTCCTACGGTGCCCCGTTATGGTATGAAGGGTAACATAATCCTCGCTACTTTGAACCCTCGTCTCCATCTAATTTAAGCATGGGATTGTTGCCTACCAATTGAACCTTGGTCATATGCCTCACTTCCTCGTTTCTGTCATGAGTGTTGTGTCTCAGCACAAGGGACGTTTCCACGTCTCATTCTAAAAGTTGATCTTGAGTTGCTCGATCTTTGAGAAGATCGAGTCTTGTAGAGTCCTCCTGTTCTTGTCCTCGCGTTAGATGAAGACTTCAAAGACAAAGATGCCAAGATAAACCTGATGCAATAATTCAATATCTCCGAGAAAGGGCAATTGGATCGTGAAGATTCCGATAGTCTAGTGCCCCTCTTCCTCTTCCCGACTAAGCCTGAATCTCTGGACGAGATTCTTGTTTAGTGGGGGTGAGTTGTCACAGCCCTAGCTTTCATTTGTTTGGCAAGCATTCATGCATGCATTATAAAAACTTTGATGTTTGAAATAGGAAGTGATCAAAACCCCAATGATTAAAAAAATTGACAACAAGGTAATAAAAATTACCTTCTTGGCGTGTGTGTTTAGCTCTGCCCGACGGGGTATGCTTCTCTGCGGTAGATACACAGTGGCACGGTGTACCAAGTGGCACCCGGATGGTGGGCTTGGGAACCCTGCGCACATCGTTTGGGGCGGTAGACTTCCTTGCGGGTTCAGTCTCAAATAGCCGATAAACCTGGAGTAGGGTCTTGTGTGGTTAACGGTCGTGGCCGACACTCGCGCCAGTGCTTCCGCTTGAAGGTTGCCGAGATGCATGACGTGCACATGGTGATAAGTGGTGGGAGCGTGTGTGAAGAAGTATACCCCTGCAGGGTGATTTAATCTGTTCGAATAGCCGCGTCCTCGGATATGGACTACTTGGAAACATTAAGTGGTACATAGACAACTTAAATGGATACCCTAAAACATGCAAGATAACTGTGAGTGCTATGGAAGGCTTTCTCATAGGGAGACGACAGTGGATCCATAGTGGTGTATTGAATTGGTGAATATGTGGACTCGTGTGCGCTATCCCACCTCAAAGAAAGAACTTGTAGTCGTAGTACAGGTTAGCCAAGAGTCAAAGACGGCTTTCTGCAATCAAACCACACAATCCTTTCATCGAAACATGATGCATATGTAGATAGTTCTGATGTAAGACTTGCTGAGTACCTTTCTACTCACGGTTGCTTTATTTATATTTTTGCACAGAAGATTTAGACTCATTATAAGGTTCTACGCGATGTGTTCGATGTTGACCGAAATAGCTTGGGAATCCCAGACAGAGGTCTGGCTCCATCGGTAGGGTCGTGGTAGCTTTTCAGGCTCTTCCAGCCATTTTTAGCAGATGTCTGTACCCAGACATGATTTGCTTCCGCTTGATGTTTGTATGACTTGAGTGATGGGTCACGAGGCCCCTGTTTGTAATATCACATTATCTTGGTTCTTATGAGTCCTTAATAAAAGCTTGAGTTATAGAGTTATGTTGTTATGCCATGTTGTATCTACACGTATCGTGCATATTGTGTGTATGTTAAGAAATGCATTATATGTGTGGGATTCGACACCTAGTTGCGTGCCTTTAGTATTACTCCTTACAGGGAAATGCCTCTTTGTGCTTCTATCGAGCATTGGTAGCTTGCTACTTCTCTAGATACATTGATTGACCGGCGTGTATCCTTCTTTGCTGCTGTGTCTGTCCCCTCGGGGAAATGTCACACGGTGTAATGGAGTCCTTGTAGCTTGCTACGACTCGTCTACACACGCTGTTGATCGACACCTGCCTTGCTGGGTTATGTATGCCTGTCCTTGTACGGATGTACTGCTTGGGTTTATAACTAGTCATGTCGACCCGGGTTCTTTGTCGTTTGAACGCTAGCAACATATTCGTATACGTGAGCCAAAAGACACAAACGGTCCCGGCCAAGGTAAGGTGGCAGCCGTGGAATTTACCGTGCGTGAGGCCGCAAAGTGATGTGATGTGTTACAGGCTGGGTTCTTATGACTCAGGATCGGGGTCCCGACACACGAGGCCAAAAATTATAAATATAATTCCGATCACGATGTACTAGATGCATAGGATAAAACTTTTGATGAAATTCCAATTTCAACCGGTTGTAGTTCCATGATCCAGTATCATCACATAGCCTATACCATGTCAACGCCTCATACGTCAAAGATAAGGGAAAGACCTTCTTCTTGTCCTCATCCTCGGGCAAACCTGCAAGCTTAAATAAACCACAAACTTCATCTACATAGATTAGATGCAAGTCTAGATGTGATGTTCCATCTCTTGTGAAAGGATTCACCAGCAGTTTCTCAAGCATACCCGAAGGAAATTCATAGAAAATATTTTCAGTAGGTGCAGCAGGTTGAGGAGCAACTCTTTGTGCTTCCTTTCAAGGTGAAGATACCCCGAGCAAGCCCCTCAAAGGATTAGTTTCCATAGCAACAAGTGACAATAAATTTCAGCACACTATATAAATGTTTCCTTACCAAATTCCACTTACCAAAGGCGCTTCACTCCCCGGCAACGGCGCCAGTAAAGAGTCTTGATGACCCACAAGTATAGGGGATCTATCATAGTCCTTTCGATAAGTAAGAGTGTCGAACCCAACGAGGAGCAGAAGGATGTGACAAGTGGTTTTCAGCAAGGTAATATCTGCAAGCACTGAAATTGGTGGTAACAAGTATTTGTGTGACAAGATGATTCGCAGCAAGTAGCAAGTAACAAAAGTAACAACGGTGCAGCAAAGTGGCCCAATCCCTTTTGTAGCAAGGGTCAAGCCTGGACAAGCTCTTATAGGAGGTAAAATGCTCCCGAGGACACATGGGAAATTCTGTCAAGCTAGTTTTCATCATATTCATATGATTCGCGTTCGCTACTTTGATAGTTTGATATGTGGGTGGACCGGCGCTTGGGTACTGCCGTTACTTGGACAAGCATCCCACTTATGGTTAACCCCTCTCGCAAGCATCCGCAACTACGAAAGAAGAATTAAGACAAAGTGTAACCATAGCATTAAACTAGTGGATCCAAATCAGCCCCTCACGAAGCAACGCATAAACTAGGGTTTAAGCTTCTGTCACTCTAGCAACCCATCATCTACTTACTACTTGCCAATGCCCTCCTCTAGGCCCAAATAATGGTGAAGTGTTATGTCACTACTGAAATTCAGAAATTTGCCTTAATTCTTCTTTCGTAGTTGCGGATGCTTGCGAGAGGGGTTGGGGGCAAAGGGGGGAACCACGGACGGCAAAGGCTTTGTCGTCGGTCAGCAGACAGCAAAGTATACGGCAAAAAAAATCCGGTGAAGAGGTTCTTTGCCGTCTGCTTTTCTAAAGCGGCCGGCAAAGAATCTTTGCCATGAGGGGGCAGACGGCAAATTAAATAGGACGGCAGATACACCAACGGTCCCGTTAAGTGTTAACAGCAGGCCTCCTCTCTTTGCCATCTACCCTCCCGCCCTTTCCCATGAGGGGGCTGACGGCAAAGGGGGGAACTAAGCCCCTCTCTCTCCCCTCTTTGCCGTCTGCCATCCCCCCTTTGCCTTGTGGGGGCAGACGACAAAGGGGGGAACCAAGCCCCTCTCTCTCCCCTCTTTGCCGTCTGCCATCCCCCCTTTGCCATGTGGGGGCAGACGGCAAAGCGAGGAACCAAGCCCCTCTCTCTCCCCTCTTTGCCGTCTGCCATCCCCCGTTTGCCATGTGGGGGCAGACGACAAAGGGGGGAACCAGCCCCTTTTTATTTTATTTCTTAGTATATCCAGCATTTTTCACAATAATCAAGATATATATATATATATGACAAAAATAAATCTGTTTCCGTACTCATAACCATATTAAAATAACTTTCATCCATAGTACATACATATTATGCATGTTCCATCCATACCAAACAATATATTACACCAGTTTCATCCACATGCATACAAAGTTTCATATATATCCTTATACTACAATAGTTTCAATACAAGCTTCCGTGAAGCCATGGTATAAGAAATCATCTTCAAGCATTCCATCAATATAACCCAAGCTTCCCGTGAAGTGAATGTAATCTGCAAAATGACAAATAAGAAAGTTAGAAGAATAATACTAGATGAAGAAGTATATAGGTTATTTCGGAGAGAAATTAGCTAAGTATAGGCCATTTAATAGCTAAGTTTGGTGGAATAGGTCATCTTGCAGTTACATAGCCTTATTATGTCATTTAGGAGAGAACGTAGCTAAGTATAGGTCATTCTAGAGCTAACTTGGATAAAATATGTCATTTTGTAGCCAACTATGATTATTAATCCATTTTGACCTTATTATGTCATTTTGGACCTAAATTAGTCATTTTAATGACCTAACCAAAGTTCTTATGATGTTTTTACCTAACTATGCTAATCATGTCATTTTGGAGGATAATTAGCTAAGTATGTCTTTATTGGGGAAAATAACCTACGTAGAAGAAGAAAGAGAAGAAGCAAGAAGAGAAGAAGCAAGAAGAGAAGAAGAAGGAGAACAAAAAGAAGAAGAAGAAGGAGGAGGAGGAGAAGGAGGAGGAGAAGGAGAAGGAAGAGGAGAAGAAGAAGAAAAGAAGAAGGAGACGAAGGAGGAGAAGAAGGAGACGGATCTTCTCTCTTCCTTCTCCTTCTCCTTCTCCTTCGTCCTTCTCCTTCTCCTTCTCTTCTTCTTCTTCTTCCTTCCTTTCATTTTTCCTCTTTCTTCTCCTCTTCTCCTCTTCTTCGGATAAATTAGCTAAGAATGCCTTTTTGGAGCTAATTATGTCATGTGGGGACCCCAACTAGCAAGTCGAGTTCGCCGTGCCCAGTGACCCCAAGGATCAATGTTGACTTAACACAGATACTGAATAATAGAGTCTTACATCCAAGTACCGAAATTATTACATCAAACAACCAGAAGGTCGGGTTCAAGAGCAAGGCCTAAAGCCCAATTAAACAGATACATCGAGTAGCGGAAACTCATAAGGGCTAAGCGGTGCCCATGCCATCAAGCCTACACCGACACGCATTCTGACTTGGAAGCGTCCTAGATCGCAGGTTCGTCTCCGACGGCGTACTCGTCGCCAAACTCCGGTCCTTCCATGTCTGGTCAATAATATAACCAGTGGAAAGCCAATGAGTACTTTGAATGTACTCGCAAACAGCCCATGATATGAACATTGAAAGTGAAGGATAACAATATCATGCATCTTTGGTGTAACTCATCTGGGTGGAATGATCAGGTATATGCAACAAGTTAAAGAACTACTCTTGAAGAACAGGTTACATATATCGACATATCTGACAAGGGTTGAATTCACCCGGTTCACCCTATATGCCAAGTCATCGGACTTGTCATAACCTCAATGTATTAATGAGGGATAAACCATCCGGGTTTACCCTATATGCCAAGTCATCGAACTTGGTCATATCATTATGATTATCATACCAACACCTTTTTAACACCACACACACACACTTGGTTTATGCGGAAACGCTGGACGTAGTTTAAGCCGCACCACCCAACTGTCCTTGACCGTGGACACGGCTATTCGAATAGTTTACACTCTGCAGAGGTAGTACGCTGGACCCACGAGAAACGGGAAACTTTCGTGTCATCCACAACTCGCGGTATATCACATATACCCGAGGTAAGTACCCGATCATCATCTTTCCCGTGATGATACTAGACAAAGAGGTCCACTCGATTGGTACCCAGTCCACATGTTGTACGTCTTACGAGCACCGACTCTGGACTGTATCAACCATGCAGGGACCAACGGTGTGCCTCGAACTCATAATAATGGCATAGTCGTCCTACCTGGCACGACCCCATCACGAGAGTGACACCGATCACTCCCGCCACTAGTAATCTGGCTCTTTGCTAGTACAGACCAGAGTAATCAACAAAGCCCCGTCCCATAAAGGGGTATCGTGGTCGTACTGTAAGGTTGGGACGGTCGACACATCATAAATCTAATACCATTTCCGAAACCATACTCACACAAAAACACCGGTGCATCACTTCACCAAAAGTGATCACCATCTCATCATCACCCTCGGGCATTTGTGGCACCCGACGGGGTTTTCGTAAACTCTTCATTTGACTCATCATCATGCTTGTGATAATATGATCTATCTTTACTTGTCAACATGGTATAACATGACCCTCAAGGGGTAGGGTCAAGCTCAGAGCAATGATCTTACTCTACTAGTCTGCATGACAGTAGCATGATCCTAATAGATGGTAGGGTCAAGCTCATCATGCTTGTGCTCCGAGGAGCCATGTGAATAACCTCACTACCGTGCAAGTGCTTCGAAGAAGCCTTCGGTACCATCACCACAATGATGAACTGGCATCGTGATCACATGCAACGGAAAAGTACTTGCTATTCTAGCATGCATCATTTTATATGCTCAAATCATGGTCAAAGGGCTGCTTGCCTTGGTCAGCTAGGTAATCGGGGTCTTCGAGGTCTTCCGCTCCGGATCCTCCGTCAATCGGTAACTCTACCGTCGAGAAAGGAATAAATAAATAATAGCTCACACCAAAACAGATCAGGAGGTGCTTTTAAAAATGTTGCAAAGCTTGAATAAATTCAGTTTATTATTTTGGAGAATGTTTCCTATGGTTTTTATTAGCTAAGCATATTTATTTAAAAGCAAACAGAAGCAAACAATTGCTTTTAATATCATTTTATTATACCAAAATAGTTTCTGTTTTTGATAAATATCAAACACTACAGAATCAATTACTACACATTTTAAAAAAATTACTGGTGGAAGAATCATATTTTTCTACTGGCTAAATATTTTTATAAAAATCATTTAAGTTGCAGGTTAAAAATTAAAAGAAAAAGGTCAGGGGGAAAAGATCCAGCCGGCCCAGCCAGCAGGCCTGGCCACCAGGCGCGCGCGGGCCAGGTTCAAACCTGACCTGCGGGCCCCTGGGGTCAGCGTCAGCGGCTGCGCGCACTGGCTGCCCCAGGACACCGACAGGTGGGCTCCACCTGTCGGGTCCTTCTCCTACCTCTAGGCTGAGAGGTGGTGACGGACGCCGGTGAGGCTACCGTTGTCCTCAGGCCAATCTAGGAGCGGGGATGGATCCCTCGTTCCTCCGCCTACCTGCTCGTGGTCGGGACGTCACCGGAGGTGGTCTGGGTCACCGGCGACGAGGTGATCGTGGCGGAAGGGTTTCAGGTCGGCATCGAACTAGTGGCTAGGGGCACGGATTCGCTTGGGGAAGTTGGTGGAAATGGTCCTGGCGTCAAGGGGAGTGTAATGGGAGGTCGGCGGCGCAAGAGCCGGCGTGTAGCCGGAGATCGACCGGTGCTCCGAGGCGGAGGGGCCTCGATCGATCTCGAGCACCTGGGCTCTGCGAGCTCGATTGGGTGGCTAGGGGGAGTCTACTAGTTGTGCTGAAGCTGTCTGGAGGGTGCTGGGGTGCCGGGGGGACCTATTTATAGGCCAACGGCGGTGAGCCGACTCGGGCGCGCCGGTGACTCACTGTGGCGCGCGTGCGAGCACAGTGAGGTGCTGGTCGCGAAACCACGGGTTCGGGATGTGGTTTAGGACCTCCTGGTGCATCGTCCGCAGAGGGAAAGCAAGTGGGGTCGAGCTGCAGCGACCGTGCATGCTCGGCCGCGTCGGGCGCGCACGGGCACGCGTCGCTTGAGCTCTTCCGCGAGGGGAGAGGGTCCCTGGGGGTAGCTTTGCACTGAATGGTTGTCGGGGGAGCGTTTGGACATTACTGGGGAGGTTGGGACTGGCCGGGGTGTTGTCCCCTTGCTGGAGGCTCTTTTGAGCGCGCCCAGAGCGCAGTTTTGGCATGCCATGGCATGCTGGCGCACTCTGGGGCACTTGGGACGTGTCCTCCATGTCCTGAGTGTTGCTGGGAGTGTGCCTAGCCGTTGTGGGTTAGTGGGAGCTCGATCTGGTCAAGGGAGGCAAGGAACACTAGTGTTGCCAGTACTGCCCTGCGGCTCAAATTGAAGTTCTTGTCACTAGTGCTTGGAGTTGGGGAGGGGCTGGTTGACTGGGTGCTCAGGGTGTTCAGGGGCTCTAACTCACCAAGTTTGGGGCCTTGACATTGGGTAAAACAGTGGCTAGGAGGGTTTTTACCTTCCTGTCAGTAGGTGTTCGACAGTGACTTGGGGTGCTTCCACTCCACCACTGGAATTGAAACTTAACAGGTTTGGTCTTGGGGTAAAAACATGGGGTTTCACCAAATTTGAGCTCCGTTGAACAAGTTTGGCTTTGTAAACTTGAAAATGCCTCAAAGTGACCAGTACTGTCCTTTACAAAGGAAGTGTGGCCAAACAGAGTCTCACAAATCCCATCTTTGGTGTGGAGTCCTCATTTGGGGTGTAAAACACCTCTGCAAAGTTTTAGCTCCATTTGAGAAACTTTGCAATGTAGAGTTGTTCCAACTCTTCTTTGGACAGAGAGGGTTTATGTGAGCACCTAATATGGCTTGGGAGGGCTCCTGTAATTTTATGGGAATTTATTGAGATCATTTCCTTCGGAAACATCTCAAAAAGCTAAAACAGACAGAAATGGTTTTCAGGGGTTTACTCAAATAATATTAATATAAAATAGGGTTGAAAATCTTAGATATGCAAAAATATATGCCCTTCTAAGCTTCCATGAATATACTCAGAATTTTCGAAGGCAGGAAAGAAATTTTCCTTGTGGGAATATCATTCCTGGCCTTAGAAACATACATAAATATAAAATAGGAAAATAGTATTTTAAATCACCAATTAATGTTTTTAATGAATGAAAATAATATGTGGATCAGATCACCAACTTTGGTTGGAAGTGCCACTTGGCTTCATGAGCTAGTAGTGTATCCCAACATGATGAAGGTGATCTTGATATAAAGGAAAAAGGGTTTTTGAAGAGAGCAAAATAATAAGTTTTTCATGGGTTTGAGTCATCAAACAAGCAAGCATTCACTCAAACAAGGGCTGACATTGCACTCACAACATTATTTGAAATTTTTTTAACAAGCTTTGATTTTTGCAACATAAAATACTTGGGGTGAAAAACAGGGTGTGACAGACCTATCCCTCTTACAAGAATCTCATCCCCGAGATTCCTAAGCTAAGCGTTAAATAGCTCCGGAAATTCTGATTGGAGATAGCCTTCACGTTCCCACGTGGCTTCTGCTTCGGTATGGTTGCTCCATTGAACCTTGAAAAACTTGATGGTGCGGCTTCTGGTGCAACGCTCGGCTTCATCCAAAATGCGGATCGGTTTCTCGCGGTAGGTAAGGTCCGGTTGAAGGTCAATAGCTTGATGATCAATGTCCTTGTAAAGATCGGGACGGTTCGGCACTTGTAAGCACTTCCGGAGTTGTGACACGTGAAACACGTTGTGCATGCCCGAAAGCTCAGGAGGTAGTTCCAACTGATAAGCTACTTCCCCACGCCTTGCCGTGATCTTGAAGGGTCCGATGAACCTTGGAGCTAGCTTCCCCTTGACGTGGAAACGCTTGGTCCCCTTGAGAGGCGTGACTCGCAAGTACGCCTGGTCTCCTGGAACAATCTCCACGTCTCTACGGCGAGGGTCCGCATAGCTCTTCTGCCCTGACTTAGCTGCCTCCAAGTTCTCTCGGACAAGCTGAACCTTGTCCCCTGCTTCCTGTAGTGCTTCTGGTCCGAAAACTAGTCCTTCACCGGTTTCGGACCAATTGAGCGAGGTGCGGCACTTCCGCCCATATAACGCTTCGAATGGGGCCATCTGAAGGCTGGACTGGTAGCTGATGTTGTAAGAAAACTCAGCAAACGGCAGGCAATCTTCCCACTTGGCACCGTGAGCCAACACACATGCGCGGAGCATGTCCTCAAGTATCTGGTTTACCCTCTCAGTCTGTCCGCCCCTCTGCGGGTGGAAAGCCGTACTGAAGGAGAGTTTGGTTCCGAGAGCTTCTTGGAACTTCTTCCAGAATCTTGAGGTGAATTGCGTGCTGCGGTCGGACACGATCTCCTTGGGAACTCGATGAATGTATAGATTGGCCAGCTGGCTGCCATCGTAGGTGGTGTTAACGGGGATGAAATGGGCCACCTTGGTCAAATGATCGACTATGACCCAAATGGAGTTATGACCCTTATTCGACCGGGGCAACCCGGTGATGAAGTCCATGCCGACTTTATCCAACTTCCATCCCGACAATTGAAGAGGTTGCAGCAATCCAGCAGGTCGCTGGTGTTCAGCCTTGAATCACTAGCATACATCGCATTTAGCGACATAGGAGCCGATTTCGCTCTTCATGCCATCCCACCAGAATCGTTCTCGGATGTCTTGGTACATCTTGGTACCACCTGGATGGATAGAGTACGGTGTGTCATGAGCCTCTTGCAGGATCAAGTTTTTCATGAGTTTGAGTCATCAAACAAGAAAGCATTCACTCAAACAAGGGCTGACATTGCACTCACAACATTATTTGAAAAAGTTTTAACAAGCTCTGATTTTTGCAACATAAAATACTTGGGGTGAAAAACAGGGTGTGACATGTCATTTCGAGCATAATTAGCTAAGTATAGGTCATGTTTTATTAAATAGACCATTTTGGAGCTAACTAAGCTAATTATGTCATTTGGGTGGAAGCCGAGCTAAGTATAGGTCATTTCGGAGCTAACTTGGGTAAAATGTGTCATTCCGGAGCCAACTATGCTTATTAAGCCATTTTGGATCTAGCTAAGCTACTTATAGGCCATTTAATACCTAAGTTAGGGGGAATATGTCATCTTGCACCTACCTAAGCCTTATTATCTCATTTAGGAGAGAACTTAGCTAACTATAGGTCATTCGTTTTTATTAAATAGGTAATTTTGGAGCTAACTAAGCTAATTATGTCATTTAGGTTGAAGCCTAGCTAACTATAGGTCGTTTCGGAGCTCACTTGGGTTAAATATCACATTTTGGAGCTAACTATGCTTATTAAATTGGCTAATTATATCATTTAGGTGGAAGCCAAGCTAAGTATATAATATTTATGAGCTAACCAAGGTTCTTATGCCATTTTGAGCTTATTATTTCATTTTTAGCTAAATTGGTCATTTTAATGAGCTAACCAAGGTTCTTATGATATTTTCACCGAACTAAGCTAATTATGTAATTTTGTAGGATAATTAGCCAATTTAGTCTTTCTTGGATGAGTCTAAGCTACGTAGAAGAAGAGAAAGAGAAGAAGCAAGAAGAGAAGAAGAAGTAAAAGAAGAAGGAGGAGGAGGACGAGGACGAGGAGAAGGAGAAGGAAGAGGAGAAGAAGAAAAGAAGAAAATAAGAAGGAGAAGGAGAAGGAGGAAGAAGGAGGAAGAAGAAGGAGAAGGAGGATCTCCTTCTTCTCCTCCTTCTTCTCCTTCTTCGTATCCTTCTTCTTCTCTTCTTCTTCTTATCTTCTTCTTCTTCTTCCTTCCTTTCATTTTTTCTCTTTCTTCTCCTCTTGTCCCCTTCTTCGCTAAATTAGCTAAGAATCCCTTTTTGGAGCTAATTATGTCATTTCGAGGATAATTAGCTAAGTATAGGTCATGTTTTATTAAATAGACCATTTGGGAGCTAACTAAGCTAATTATGTCATTTAGGTGGAAGCCTAGCTAACTATAGGTCATTTCGGAGCTAACTTGGGTAAAATGTGTCATTGTGGAGAAAACTATGCTTATTAAGCCATTTTGGATCTAGCTACGCTAATTATAGGCCATTTAATACATAAGTTAGGGGGAATAGGTCATCTCGCAGCTACGTAAGCCTTATTATGTCATTTAGGAGAGAACTTAGCTAACTATATGTCATTTTTTAAATAGGTCATTTTGGAGCTAACTAAGCTAATTATGTCATTTAGGTGGAAGCCTAGCTAACTATGGGTCGTTCCGGAGCTCACTTGGGTTAACTATTTCATTTCGGAGCGAACTATGCTTAGTAAGCCATATTGGAGCTAAATTGGCTAATTATATCATTTAGGTGGAAGCCAAGCTAAGTATATAATATTCATGAGCTAACTAAGGTTCTTATGCCATTTTTAGCTTATTATTTCATTTTTAGCTAAATTGGTCATTTTAATGAGCTAACCAAGGTTCTTATGATGTTTTCACCTAACTATGCTAGTTACGTCATTTTGTAGGATAATTAGCCAATTTAGTATTTCTTGGATGCGTGTAAGTTAAATAGAAGAAGAGAAAGAGAAGAAGCAAGAAGAGAAGAAGCAGTAAAATAATAAGGAGGAGGAGGAGGAGGAGAAGGAGATAGAAGAGGAGAAGAAGAAGGAGAAGGAGAAGGAGGAAGAATGAGGAAGATGATGGAGAAGGAGGAGCTCCTTCTCCTTCTTCTCCTTCTTCTTCTCTTCTTCTTCTTCTCTTCTTCTTCTACTTGCTTCCTTTCATTTTTCCTCTTTCTTCGCCTCTTGTCCCCTTCTTCGGGCTAAATTACCTAAGATTGCCTTTTTGGAGCTAATTATGTCATTTCGAGGATAATTAGCTAAGTCTAGGTCATGTTTTATTAAATAGACCATTTTGGAGCTAACTAAGCTAATTATGTCATTTTGGTGGAAGCCTAGCTAACTATAGGTTGTTTCGAAGCTCACTTGGGTTAAATGAGTCATTTTGGAGCTAACTATGCTTATTAAGTCATATTGGAGCTAAATTGCCTAATTATATCATTTAGGTGGAAGCCAAGCTAAGTATATAATATTCATGACCTAACCAAGCTTCTTATGCAATTTTGAGCTTATTATTTAATTTTTAGCTAAATTGGTCATTTTAATGAGCTAACCAAGGTTCTTATGATGTTTTCACCTAACTAAGCTAATTATGTCATTTTGTAGGATAATTATCCAATTTAGCCTTTCTTGGATGAGTCTAAGCTATGTAGAAGAAGAGAAAGAGAAGAAGCAAGAAGAGAAGAAGAAGTATAAGAAGAAGGAGGAGGAGGAGGAGAAGGAGAAGGAAGAGGAGAAGAAGAAAATAAGAAGGAGAAGGAGGAAGAAGAAGGAGGAGGACCTCCTCTCCTTCTTCTCCTCCTTCTTATCCTTCTTCTTCTCTTCTTCTTCTTATTTTCTTCTTCTTCTTTCTTCCTTTCATTTTTCCTCTTTCTTCTCCTCTTGTCCCCTTCTTCATGCTAAATTAGCTAAGAATGCCTTTTTGGAGCTAATTATGTCATTTCAAGGATAATTAGCTAAGTATAGGTCATGTTTTATTAAATAGACCATTTTGGAGCTAACTAAGCTAATTATGTCATTTAGGTGGAAGCCTAGCTAACTATAGGTCATTTCAGATCTAACTTGGGTAAAATTTGTCATTCCGGAGCAAGCTATGCTTATTAAGCCATTTTGGATCTAGCTAAGCTAATTATAGGCCATTTGATACCTAAGTTAGGGGGAATAGGTCATCTTGCAGCTACGTAAGCCTTATTATGTCATTCGGAGAGAACTTAGCTGAGTATAGGTCATTTCTTATTAAATAGGTCATTTTGGATCTAACTAAGCTAATTATGTCATTTCGGTGGAAGCCTAGCTAACTATAGGTCGTTTCGGAGCTCACTTGGGTTAAATGAGTCATTTTGGAGCTAACTATGCTTATTAAGTCATATTGGAGCTAAATTACCTAATTATATCATTTAGGTGGAAGCCAAGCTAAGTATATAATATTCATGACCTAACCAAGCTTCTTATGCAATTTTGAGCTTATTATTTAATTTTTAGCTAAATTGGTCATTTTAATGAGCTAACCAAGGTTCTTATGATGTTTTCACCTAACTAAGCTAATTATATCATTTTGTAGGATAATTAGCCAATTTAGTCTTTTTGTTTGAGTCTAAGCTACGTAGAAGAAGATAAAGAGAAGAAGCAAGAAGAGAAGAAGAAGTAAAAGAAGAAGGAGGATGAGGAGGAAGAGGAGGAGCAGGAGGAGCAGGAGATGGAAGAGGAGAAGAAGAAGAAAAGAAGAAGGAGAAGAAGGAAGGAGGAAGAAGGAGGAAGAAGAAGGAGAAGGAGGAGCTCCTTCTCCTTCTTCTCCTCCTTCTTCTCCTTCTTCTTATCCTTCTTCTTCTCTTCTTCTTCTTCTCTTCTTCTTCTTCTTCCTTCCTTTCTTTTTTCCTCTTTCTTCTCCTCTTGTCCCCTTCTTCAGGCTATATTAGCTAAGAATGCCTTTTTGGAGCTAATTATGTCATTTCGAGGATAATTAGCTAAGTCTAGGTCATGTTTGATTAAATAGACCATTTTGGAGCTAACTAAGCAAATTATGTCATTTAGGTGGAAGCCTAGCTAACTATAGGTCATTTCGGAGCTAACTTTGGTAAAATGTGTCATTCCGGAGCAAACTCTGCTTATTAAGCCATTTTGGATCTAGCTAAGCTAATTATAGGCCATTTAATACCTAAGTTAAGGGAAATAGGTCATCTTGCAGCTACGTAAGCCTTATTATGTCATTTAGGAGAGAACTTAGCTAACTATAGGTCATTTTTTATTAAATAGGTCATTTTGGAGCTAACTAAGCTAATTATATCATTTAGGTGGAAGCCTAGCTAACTATAGGTCGTTTCGGAGCTCACTTGGGTTAAATATGTCATTTTGGAGCTAATTATGCTTATTCAGCCATATTGGAGCTAAATTGGCTAATTATATGATTCAGGTGGAAGCCAAGCTAAGTATATAATATTCATTAGATAACTATGGTTCTTATGCCATTTTGAGCTTATTATTTCATTTTTTAGCTAAATTGGTCATTTTAATGAGCTAACCAAGGTTCTTATGATGTTTTCACCTAATTAAGCTAATTATGTCATCTTGTAGGATAATTAGCCAATTTAGTCTTTCTTGGATGAGTCTAAGCTACGTAGAAGAAGAGAAAGAGAAGAAGCAAGAAGAGAAGAAGAAGTAAAAGAATAAGGAGGAGGAGGAAGAGGAGGAGGAGGAGAAGGAGAAGGAAGAGGAGAAGAAGAAAAGAAGAAGGTGAAGGAGAAGGACGAAGGAGGAAGAAGAAGGAGAAGGAGGAGCTCCTTCTCCTTCTTCTCCTCCTTCTTCTCCTTCTTCTTATCCTTCTTCTTCTCTTGTTCTTCTTCTTCATTCCTTTCATTTTTCCTCTTTCTTCTCCTCTTGTCCCCTTCTTTGGGCTAAATTAACTAAGAATGCCTTTTTGGAGCTAATTATGTCATTTCGAGGATAATTAGCTAAGTATAGGTCATGTTTTATTAAATAGACCATTTTGGAGCTAACTAAGCTAATTATGTCATTTGGGTGGCAACCTAGCTAACTATAGGTCATTTCGGAGCTAACCTGGGTAAAATGTGTCATTCCGGAGCAAACTATGCTTATTAAGCCATTTTGGATCTAGCTAAGCTAATTATACACCATTTAATACCTAAGTTAGGGGGAATAGATCATCTTGGAGCTACGTAAGCCTTATTATGTCATTTAGGAGAGAACTTAGCTAACTATAGGTCATTTTTTATTAAATAGGTCATTTTGGATCTAACTAAGCTAATTATGTCATTTAGGTGGAAGCCTAGCTAACTATAGGTCGTTTTGGAGCTCACTTGGGTTAAATATGTCATTTTGGAGCTAACTATGTTATTAAGCCATATTGGAGCTCAATTGGCTAATTATATCATTTAGGTGGAAGCCAAGCTAAGTATATAATATTCATGAGCTAACCAAGGTTCTTATGCCATTTTGAGCTTATTATTTCATTTTTTGCCTAAATTGGTCATTTTAATGAGCTAGCCAAGGTTCTTATGATGTTTTCAACTAACTAAGCTAATTATGTCATCTTGTAGGATAATTAGCCAATTTAGTCTTTCTTGGATGAGTCTAAGTTACGTAGAAGAAGAGAATTAGAAGAAGGAAGAAGAGAAGAAGAAGTAAAAGAAGAAGAAGGAGGAGGAGGAGGAGAAGGAGAAGGAAGAGGAGAAGGAGAAGAAAAGAAGAAGGATAAGGAGAAGGAGGAAGAAGGAGGAAGAAGAAGGAGAAGGAGGAGCTCTTTCTCCTTCTTCTCCTTCTTCTTCTTCTTCTTCTTATCCTTCTTCTTCTCTTCTTCTACTTCCTTCCTTTCATTTTTCCTCTTTCTTCTCCTCTTGCCCCCTTCTTCGGGCTAAATTAGCTAAGAATGCCTTTTGGAGCTAATTATGACATTTCGAGGATAATTAGTAAGTCTAGGTCATGTTTTATTCAATAGACCGTTTTGGAGCTTACTAAGCTAGTTATGTTATTTAGGTGGAAGCCTAGCTAACTATAGGTCATTTCGGAGCTAACTTGGGTAAAATGTGTCATTCCGGAGCAAATTATGCTTATTAAGCCATTTTGGATCTAGCTAACCTAATTATGGCCATTTAATAACTAAGTTAGGGGGAATAGGTCATCTTGGAGCTACTAAGCCTTATTATGTCATTTAAGAGAGAACTTAGCTAACTATAGGTCATTTTTTATTAAATAGGTCATTTTGGAGCTAACTAGGCTAATTATGTCATTTAGGTGGAAGCCTAGCTAACTATACGTCGTTTCGGAGCTCACTTGGGTTAAATATGTCATTTTGGAGCTAACTATGCTTATTAAGCCATATTGGAGCTAAATTGGCTAATTATATAATTTAGGTGGAAACCAAGCTAAGTATATAATATTCATGAACAAACCAAGGTTCTTATGCCATTTTGAGCTTATTATTTCATTTTTCAGCTAAATTTGTTATTTTAATGAGCTAACCAAGGTTCTTATGATGTTTTCACCTAACTAAGCTAATTATGTCATTTTGTAGGATAATTAGCCAATTTAGTCTTTCTTGGATGAGTCTAAGCTACATAGAAGAACAGAAAGAGAAGAAGCAAGAAGAGAAGAAGAAGTAAAAGAAGGAGGAGGAGGAGGAGGAGGACAAGGAGAAGGAAGAGGAGAAGAAGAAAAGAAGAAGGAGAAGGAGGAAGAAGAAGGAGGAAGAATAAGGAGAAGGAGGTGCTCCTTCTCCTTCTTCTTATCCTTCTTCTTCTCTTCTTCTTCTTATTTTCTTCTTCTTCTTCCTTCCTTTCATTTTTCCTCTTTCTTCTCCTCTTGTCCCCTTCTTCAGGCTAAATTAGCTAAGAATGCCTTTTTGGAGCTAATTATGTCATTTCAAGGATAATTAGCTAAGTATACGGCATGTTTTATTAAATAGACCATTTTGGAGCTAACTAAGCTAATTATGTCATTTGGGTGGCAGCCTAGCTAACTATAGGTCATTTCGGAGCTAACCTGGGTAAAATGTGTCATTCCGGAGCAAACTATGCTTATTAAGCCATTTTGGATCTAGCTAAGCTAATTATAGGCCATTTAATACCTAAGTTAGGGGAATAGGTCATGTTGCAGCTACGTAAGCCTTATTATGTCATTTAGGAGAGAACTTAGCTAATTATAGGTCATTTTTTATTAAATAGGTCATTTTGGATCTAACTAAGCTAATTATGTCATTTAGGTGGAAGCCTAGCTAACTATAGGTCGTTTCGGAGCTCACTTGGGTTAAATATGTCATTTTGGAGCTAACTATGCTTATTCAGCCATATTGGAGCTAAATTGGCTAATTATATATTTCAGGTGGAAGCCAAGCTAAGTATATAATATTCATTAGATAACCAAGGTTCTTATGCCATTTTGAGCTTATTATTTCATTTTTTAGCTAAATTGGTCATTTTAATGAGCTAACCAAGGTTCTTATGATGTTTTCACCTAATTAAGCTAATTACGTCATCTTGTAGGATAATTAGCCAATTTAGTCTTTCTTGGATGAGTCTAAGCTACGTAGAGGAAGAGAAAGAGAAGAAGCAAGAAGAGAAGAAGAAGTATATGAAGAAGGAGGAGGAGGAGGAGAAGGAGAAGGAAGAGGAGAAGAAGAAAAGAAGAAGGAGAAGGAGAAGGAGGAAGAAGGAGGAGAAGAAGGAGAAGGGGAGCTCCTTCTCCTTGTTCTCCTCCTTCTTCTCCTTCTTCTTATCCTTCTTCTTCTCTTCTTCTTCTTCTCTTCTTCTTCTTCTTCTTCCTTCCTTTCATTTTTCCTCTTTCTTCTCCTCTTGTCCCCTTCTTCGCGCTAAATTAGCTAAGAATTCCTTTTTGGAGCTAATTATGTCATTTCGAGGATAATTAGTTAAGTATAGGTCATGTTTTATTAAATAGACCATTTTGGAGCTAACTAAGCTAATTATGTCATTTAGGTGAAAGCCTAGCTAAGTATAGGTCATTTCGGAGCTAACTTGGGTAAAATCTGTCATTCCGGAGCAAACTATGCTCATTAAGACATTTTGCATCTAGCTAAGCTAATTATAGGCCATTTAATACCTATGTTAGGGGGAATAGGTCATCTTGCAGCTATGTAAGCCTTATTATGTCATTTAGGAGAGAATTTAGCTAACTATAGGTCATTTTTTATTAAATAGGTCATTTTGGAGCTAACTAGGCTAATTATGTCATTTAGGTGGAAGCCTAGCTAACCATAGGTCGTTTCGGAGCTCACTTGGGTTAAATATGTCATTTTGGAGCTAACTATGCATATTAAGCCATATTGTAGCGAAATTGGCTAAATATATCATTCAGGTGGAAGCCAAGCTAAGTATATAATATTCATGAGCTAACCAAGGTGCTTATGCCATTTTGAGCTTATTATTTCATTTTTCAGCTAAATTGGTTATTTTAATCATCTAAGCAAGGTTCTTATGATGTTTTCACCTAACTAAGCTAATTATGTCATTTTGTAGGATAATTAGCCAATTTAGTCTTTCTTGGATAAGTCTAAGCTACGTAGAAGATGAGAAAGAGAAGAAGCAAGAAGAGAAGAAGAAGTAAAAGAAGAAGGAGGAGGAGGAAGAGGAGGAGGAGGAGAACGAGAAGGAAGAGGAAAAGAAGAAAAGAAGGAGAAGGAGAAGGAGGAAGAAGGAGGAAGAAGAAGGAGAAGGAGAAGCTCCTTCTCCATCTTCTCCTCCTTCTTCTCCTTCTTCTTATCCTTCTTCTTCTCTTCTTCTTCTTCTTCTTCATTCCTTTCATTTTTCCTCTTTCTTCTCCTCTTGTCCCCTTCTTTGGGCTAAATTAGCTAAGAATGCCTTTTTGGAGCTAATTATGTCATTTAGATGATAATTAGCTAAGTATAGGTCATGTTTCATTAAATAGACCATTTTGGAGCTAACTAAGCTAATTATGTCATTTAGGTGGAAGCCTAGCTAACTATAGGTCATTTCGGACCTAACTTGGGTAAAATGTGTCATTCCTGAGCAAACTATGCTTATTAAGCCATTTAGGATCTTGCTAAAATAATTATACGCCATTTAATACCTATGTTAGGGGGAATAGGTCATCTTGGAGCTACGTAAGCCTTATTATGTCATTTAGGATAGTCCTTTGCTATTTATATGTCATTTTTTATGAAATAGGTCATTTTGGAGCTAACTAAGCTAATTATGTCATTTAGGTGGAAGCCTAGCTAACTATAGGTCGTTTCGGAGCTCGCTTGGGTTAAATATGTCATTTTGGAGCTAACTATGCTTATTAAGCCATATTGGAGCTAAATTGGCTAATTATATCATTTAGGTGGAAGCCAACCTAAGTATATAATATTCGTGAGCTAACTAAGGTTCTTATGCCATTTTGAGCTTATTATTTCATTTTTAGCTAAATTGGTCATTTTAATGAGCTAACCAAGGTTCTTATGATGTTTTCACCTAAATAAGCTAATTATGTCATTTTAGGATAATTAGCCAATTTAGTCTTTCTTGGATAGGTCTAAGCTACGTAGAAGAAGAGAACGAGAAGAAGCAAGAAGAGAAGAAGAAGTAAAAGAAGGAGGAGGAGGAGGAGAAGGAGAAGGAAGAGGAGAAGAAGAAGAAAAGAAGAAGGAGAAGGAGAAGGAGGAAGAAGAAGGAGAAGGAGGAGCTCCTTCTCCTTCTTCTCCTCCTTCTTCTCCTTCTTCTTATCCTTCTTCCTCCATTCTTCTTCTTCTCTTCTTCTTCTTCTTTCCTTTCATTTTTTCTCTTTCTTCTCCTCTTGTCCCCTTCTTCGGGCTAAATTAGCTAAGAATGCCTTTTTGGAGCTATTATGTCATTTCGAGGATAATTAGCTAAGTATAGGTCATGTTAGATTAAATAGACCATTTTGGAGCTAACTAAGCTAATTATGCCATTTAGGTGGAAGCCTAGCTAACTACAGGTCATTTCGGAGCTAACTTGGTTAAAATAGGTCATTCCGGAGCAAACTATGCTTATTAAGCCATTTTGGACCTAGCTAAGCTAATTATAGGCCATTTAATACCTAAGTTAGGGGGACTAGGTCATCTTCGAGCTACCTAAGCCTTATTATGTCATTTAGGAGAGAACTTAGCTAAGTATATGTAATTTTTATTAAAACACTAGAAATAACATACCATTATCGTCATCATGGCGGTGAAGCACGGTGGCCCTGGCTTGTTTCACATGGAGAAGGCTTCCCTGGAGAAGGTTGCACTGTAGAAGGGTCATGCGATGCGTTTCGGGAGATATTCGGCACCAAAATATCATTTGCAATGTGTCATTAGAATGAGGACACTCTTAAGATCACTGCAGTGAAATGAAACTCACCGTCCCCGCCATGTTAATGACTGGCATCGGCGGAGGGACTTGGCCGCTCTTCTCACACATAGACTATACATTTGGTATCGACAAGTCAAACTGTTTATTTATTAATGAAATGGACATTAAAATGCAAGATTTGAAATAACATGAAGAAGAAACTTACCACGAAGAGCTCATATATGGCCCTGTTAGACGCATCATTCCGTGCCCTCTCCGCCTCCACCAATGCAGTTGTCCTCTGCTCCAGCTCCCTCATCTCCTTATCCTTCTCCGCCATAGCCGCCTGCATTGCCTCTCTCTCTCTTTCTGAATAGCAGCCTGCAACACAACTCATTGTTAGCATTGTAATCATATTGGTTCCAACGCACAACATAATGCGGAAAGATAGTTGAGTCCATTAAACTATCCTCGATGGCGAGCTCGACTGTCCGTGGACGAGGTGTTATCTCTGGACAGGAGCTCGTTTGGCGTGCCTTTATCTGCTGGAGAGTGCTAGGACAACGTATAAGGTCGTCTCCAATGGCGATCGAGCCATGGGGCCTCCTGTTGCCAGCTATCATCACCAGCTCTGGATCAATAGTCCCCTCGCTCGGGTTAAAGTCCTCCCCTTTCCTGGCCTTCCCGTGATCTCTGTACTTCACGAGCTTGTGGTGGGAGGAGATCTTGGTGAAGTTTTCTGGATGCTTGAGGTCAGACTCAAAGAATGCCTTGACCTTCTTGTACGAGGCAGTATGGGCCATCGCATACAGGTCGTACATCTGTGGCACCTCCGTCTTATTGTGACGCGCGTAAAAGAGAGTGAGAGGAAAATTGTATTAGTAAAGGGCTCAAGAAAGGATTAAGAATGAATTGCATGAGGCATGAAGCAAACCACATACCCAGTGCTCGCCAAATTGGATTAAGTTGACGCTCCCTTGATGGTGTGGCACACCAACCATTTTTCCACGCCTCACCTTGGCGTTGTTATGGCTGGCCTCCCACGTTTCGGAGCACCACTGATCCACCCAGGCCTCCCAAGAATCCATCTTATCCACACACCATCTCGGGGGCACCTAAGTTAATAAAGAGAAATTTAAGCACGTAAGAACCAAATCAAGGAAACTAACTACAAAGCCTTAATAATATGTAATTACCTTCATGTAATGCTCCTTCTCCATCTTAGAATCATGGCACTTCGCCTTGTCCTTACTAATATGCCGTGTGGCATAGTAGTATCGAACAACCTGCACCCAAGCCTCGTACTGAAAGTTTTGAAGTAGGTCGCGACGTTCAGTTTCGATAACCTTTGTCGCGTCCTCCTCGTATCCCTCCTCACACCTGTAGTAGGTCTGCAAACAAGACAACACCGATTAGTAAAATAACTATCTATGGTTGATTTATAATTGTGTGAAGGAGAAATTACCCAGAATTGTTGGATCACCATGTCGGCCCTCGTGTGGCACAAAACACCGTCGATCTCCACCTCCGGCGGGGCCGGGGCACCCAAGTAGTGCTCCCAGGTCATTCCTACCTCTCGCTCCCGACCGGGCAACGTAACAAACCGTGGGAAGTTTTTACAGCAAAGCACATCCAGGACGCTGTTGGGCTTGCGGACACCCTTGGCAACAATCCAACCCCTACGGTATGACAAATTAAAGCCAAAACATTAGATATTTGAGAAAATGTGAAGGCAAAAGGTTAAATAAGAGTAAATTAACTTACTTGTCCCCATTTGGCCTAATCGACCACCTTTGCTCGGGGGTCGCCGGCACGAGCGGGAGCCCCCAACTACCATGCTGGTAGACGGTAGCCCCCTCACCCAGCTCGTCGTCGCTACCAGCGTGGCCACTTGGCTCAGCCCAGGAATCCCACTTGGTCTCTGGGATGTACCCTCATCCCTGCTTTGCTCCGGATTCGCCTGGAACGAAGCCTCTAGGACACGAGTCTCGTGGGTCGAAGGCTCGTCGACCCGATGCTCGTGAACCGGAGACCGTGTAGCCTCCACCTCAGACGAATCCACCCTGGAACTCCTGTGCTCAGGTGAATCAGCTTGGGGTGGTGGCGGAGACCGTGTAGCCTCCACCTTAGAAGGCGTGGCAGCCACCGCCCTACCTCTCCCGCGGCCACGTGTACCTTTAGTACAACATAAATACCAACATGAGTAATAAAATGTACATAAATACCAATATGCATACAACATGAGTACAACATAAATACCAACATGAATACAACGTGTACCTTTAGTACCTCTCAGCTTCGCGGGGGGTCGACCTCCTCTCACGGGGGGCGCTCCTTGCATAATAGAGAGCAACACTCTCCGAAGAGGCGAGGCAGGAATGGAAGTACCCATCCCATCACCCGCCGACGAAGAAGGAGCCGTGGAGTGCTTTCGACCCTTTCCCACCATGTTTTAACACCTGTCATGACAAAGAATAAATGAAATTAGTACAACATAAATACCAACATGAGTAATAAAATTTATATAATTTAAGTGTATCATCGTCATAAATACCAACATGACTAATAAAAATTGAATACCTAACATGAACTCAAAATGTATATATAGTATAATAGTTGAATACCTGACATGAACTGATAACAATCGTGCTTGTCTATATATGCTTCGGGGTCAATAAATGCATCATGATCATCATTATCATTAATAAATGCATCATCATCATCACTATCACGAAGAACATGTGGAAGGCCACATTATGTAATCGGTCAAGAAGTGACACATCATCCGCAGCAGTAACCTCTTCTTCTTCCAGCTCTTCCTGTTCGGGCTCAGGGGTTAAGACGGATTCACTGTCGCTGTCTACTTCAATTTGGGGTGAATTAGAGCGGTTCTTGAAAAGTTTCTTGGACATACGTGTTTCTTGGAAGAATTCTCCTTCATATGTGTCTGGGTTAATGTGAGGTTCGTAATCCTCTTCATTGAGGGTAGGTGGTCTAAAATGTGGTGGCACTTCATAAACGACATAGCAACCTTTGAGATTTGGATCAATTTGGCAGGCCCACGGTAGATAGAAAACTTGTGTCGCTTGTTGAGCCGTAATATAGACATCGGGAATATCTAAGTGGGTGTTTTGGTTGATTTCTACTAGTCCTATATGTTCATGAGTCCTTCTAGTCTCCCTCGGCTCAAACCAATAACATTTGAAGACTACGACGGTCGGTGGGTTTTCGCCATAGAATAGAAGTTCGTAAAAAATTTCAACTCTTCCATAATACTCGGTGCCTCCTTCGCCGATAGCAGAGAAAGAACAATTTGTAGTCTTTAGGTCGGGCATAGATAGCTCTTTGCCAAAGGTACGAAAGTGATACCCATTGATGTTGTATTTGTCAAATGAACGGACCTTATAGTCAAAACCATTAGCGACTTGTCTCAACTCGGCGTCCATAGACTCTGCATCAGCCTACAAGTTTAATACAAAAGAACGGATGCATTAGCCGCAAATTAGACCAAGAAATCAAATGGGCCCTTAATGGTAATTAATTACCCTTTGTTTGAACCAAGAGATGAAACCGGGATAGTCGCCTCCATGCTTTGTGAGAAGCTCATACTCTTCGACGGAATCCTTTTCGATGACGGATCCGTCCGAGAATTCGGCGACGTATCGACTATATCAAATATCTGGGAATAAGAGTAGTTAAAAACAATTAGAAGTTGTGGAACAATAATTTACCGAGAACTCACTCGATGTACGGCCGCACTTCTGTTAGGTTGGTGAAGATATACAATGAAATGGTCTGCCATTCTTCGACATCCAACGATTTCCCTTTCGAAGCACCGGATGGTGCGAGCTTACCTTTGAATAGGCTGAGGTTGGATCGAACTTTTTTTTGGATCACCATCATTGTATCGAGGCTTCGGGTTATGCAAATGATGATTTTTTGCTTCGTAGTGTGCTGTCACGAAGTTTGCCGCCTCCTCGGTAATGAATGCCTTGGCCATCGATGCTTCAATTCCACGTTTATTTTTACACTTAGCTCGAAGCGTCTTCCACATCCTCTCAGTTGAGTAGTACCATCGATTTTGAATGCCCCCCCCCATTCTTGCCTCGGTCGGGATATGCAAAATCAAATGTTGCCTTGGATTAAAGAAGCCCGATGGAAAGATCTTTTCTAATTTGCAGATCAACTCCGGCACCTACTCTTCCATTTCATCTAGCACGCCAGGCGATAGTTCTTTCGCACAAAGAGAATGGAAGAAATAGCTCAGCTCTGCCAGTACTAGTCATTCATCCTCAGGGATAAAGCCACGCAACATCACCGGCATTACCCGCTCAATCCATATGTGCCAATCATGACTCTTGAGACCAAATATTTTCAATTTCTCAAGACTCGCTCCCCTCTTTAGATTCGCAGCATACACATCGGGGAACATCAACCGCATTTTCACCCACAATAGCATTTCCCTCATAGCTGGCCTTTCAATATTGACAACCCCTTCATAGCGTTGGGTGCAAGCTCTTTGTGTTTGTGTAGGTACTTGTGACAATCCTTGACTGGATCGATACCTTGGTTCTCAAAACTAAGGGAAATACTTACCGCCGATGTGCTACATCACCCTTTCCACTTCGAGGGAACACCAACGCAAGGCTCCAAGGCCACGGGGGACTCGTTTGCATATTTGCCAAGGAAGTCCCTAAAGGCGTAGCCGTAGCAGAAGGATTCCTGGTGCCGTTGCTGAGGAGTATCAAGACAAGAATAGTCTCCCGTCAACACGCTTGTTTCTGGCGCCGTTGGAAGGTATTTTGTTGCAGTAGCAGCGCGGCACGAGCTCCTTGGGACGGAGCAGCGGGACGACGTGGCGGCATGGTGCGGCCTCCTTGGCCGGAGCAGCGGGACGTCGGCCAGGAGCACTTGGTGCCGGACGGCGGGATTCGAGCAGCGGGACATCGGCAGGCGGCGCGAGGCGCAGATGCACTAGTGGGCTACGTGGGAAGCGGCGGTTGGAGGGGGCGGCCATGAGTGTGGTTGGTGGGCTGCCCCTTTGTCGTCCGCTGTGCTCCCAGGCAGACGGCAAAGGAGTCCCAGGCAGACAGCAAAGGGGTGGGGTGGGGGTAGCCGTTAGTGTGGTTGGTGGGCCGCCATCCCCTTTTCCATCCGCCGTGCTCCCACGCGGATGGCAAAGGACTCCGAGGCAGACGGCAAAGGGGAGGGGTGGGTGGGGTGGGGTTTCGGCCGTTTGGGAGGTGCTTTGCCGTTTGCCCACCCTTTGCCGTCCACATAGGGCTTCTTTGTTGTCCGCCAGCGGACGGCAAAATAAACCTTTGCCATCAGCCACCTCTTTGCCGTCAGCACTGTGATAGCTGACGGCAAAGAGTACCTTTGCCATGCGTCAGCAGATGGCAAAGGCCAGGCAGACGGCAAAATTCTGAATTCCAGTAGTGTGTAGTCGACATTCCCATAACACCATTAGAGGAGAAACAACATACAACACATCAAAATATCGAACAAATACCAAATTCACATGATTACTTATAACATGACTTATCCCATGTCCTCAGGAACAAAAGTAACTACTCACAAAGCATAATCATATTCATGACCAGAGAGGTAATGAGTAGCATCAAGGATCTGAACATAGAATCTTCCTCCAAGTAATCCAACTAGCATCAACTACAAAGAGTAAATAACACTACTAGCAACCTTACAAGTACAAATCGGAGTGGCGAGAGGAGATTGGTTCCAAGAGATGAACTAGGGTTTGGAGATCAGATGGTGCTGATGAAGATGTTGATGGTGATGAGTCCCCTACGATGAGAGGAGTGTTGGTGATGACGATGGCGATGATTTCCCCCTCCAGGAGGGAAGTTTCCCCGGCAGGACGACCCTGCCAGAGCTCTAGATTGGTTCTGCTCAAGTTCCGCCTCGTGGCGGCGGCGATTCCTCCCGAAAGCCTCCTCTTGATTTTTTCTGGAACGAAACCCTTCTTGTAGAAAAAGAGGGGGGCCAGAGAGCCAGCTAGGAGCCCACAAGCCCCCTAGGCCCGGCCAAGGGGGGAGGCCGCGCCTAGCAGGCTTATGGCCTCCTGCTATCTCCCCTCTGGTACTTCTTCGGCCTAGTGTTTTTTATAAATTCCAAAATAAATCCTCGTTGATTTTCATGGCTTTGGGAGTTGCGCATAATAGGTATCTCAAACTTGCTCCTTTTTCAGGCCAGAATTCCAGCTACCGGCATTCTCCCTCTTCATGCAAACCTTCCAAAATAAGAGAGAAAAGCCATAAGTATTGTACCGTGAAGTGTAATAACAGCCCATAAAGCGATAAATATCAACATGAAAGCATGTTGCAAAATGGACGTATCAGCCGCCACCCCCTCTCCCATCTAGGGTTGTCGCCGCCCTTTAGGATGGAAAACCCTAAAGGGGGCGCCACCCTCCCTTCCCCCTATATATAGCGGGGGTTTTTGGCCTTTGAGAACACGGTTTTCCATCTCTCCCGGCGCAGCCCTGTCTCTCTTCTTCCTCCTCTAACACGGTGCTTGGCGAAGCCCAGCAGGGAGACCTCGTCTCTCCATCAACACCACGCCATCGTGCTGCCAGAGATCTTCCCCAACCTCTCCCTCCTCCTTGCTGGATCAAGGTGCGGGAGACGTCACCGGGCTGCACGTGTGTTGAACGCGGAGGTGCCGTGATTCGGTACTAGATCGGAATCACGCCGCGATATGAATCGCCGCGAGTACGACTCCATCAACCGCGTTCTAGCAACGCTTCCGCTTAGCGATCTTCAAAGGTATGAGGATCCACTCTCCCCTCTCTCGTTGCTGGTCTCTCCATAGGAAGATCTGAATATGGCATATGAAAATTTCGAATTTATGCTAAGTTAGCCCAACAGTTGATGCATATGAGTGCATCCTTTTTGTCGGCATTGATGACGATAATGCCGACCGACCCAGGCATTGTCAGGGTGTCATGAATTTGACGAGCGCAGGACACCCGAGGATCCCGTTATACGCGAAAGGATTATCTGCAACGTCGAAGACGACCTTCTCCGTTCGGTAGTTTTGGTCGCTGCCAAAAGTTACCCGCAGCGTGATCTTCCCCTTTGGTTGGATCATCCCGGGGTAGATCCCTTGGAACATTCCCGTTTCCTCGAGATCTTCATCAGGAATCTGCAAACTACGGATCAAGTCGAGGGAGATGAGGTTTAGACCGGACCCACCATCCACCAACATCTTCGTCACCTGGAGGTTGTAGATTGTTGGGGAAACCAACAACGGCAAACTTCCGACCGCTGTAACACGGTCTAGATGGTCCTCGGAATCAAAGATGATCGGTGTGTGCGACTATTTCAAGGGCTTATGTGTGCCAATGGAGGGCTCCGTCGCGCTCACCTCACGCGCCCACTTCTTCGCTTGGCGATGGGAAGAGATTAGCGATGCACCTCCATCGAGGCACATTATATCCGTTGCCCTTTGAAATTCGTGGTTGCTGGAGTCGTCGTCTGGCAGTCCTCATCTTCATCCTCCTTCTTTCTTTCCCGCGCATTCGCGGGCTTCACCCTCTTGTTCTTGGGCTTGCCGGGGGGACCCCCTTGGCCGCCCTTCCTCTTGCTTGATCCCTCGCCACCGTCTCGGGCCTTCTCCTTGTGGCGCCTTTGGTACTCCGCCCTCTGCTTCTCGGTAAGTTGTTCAACTTGCCGGCAGTGTTGGAGGTCTTGACCCTTGGTGAGGTAGATCTTGCAGTATTGGGTGTCAGAGTCCTTTGGATTATCAGCGGTCGCCAAGGCCTGGCAAGAGCTGCACCCGACAGCGTCCTTGCTGGGAGCATCAGCCTTCACCTTCTTGGAGGTGTCGGCGTTGCCGAATGTCTCGATAGAAAACACGACTTTGCCTTTTTGCTTCTTGTTGCGCCGCTTCCCCTTTTTCGCCTGGACATCGGCGTCTTCGTCTTAGGAGTCGATGTCTGCACCAGCGTCTTCGCCTAGAAGCCTTCTCCCCTATTCCGCTCGTGCACACTTGTCCGCCAGGGCATAAAGCTCGGCGACATCACGGACCTTGTTCATCGCAAGATCCTTGCGCATCTTCCGGTTGCGCATGTTCTGATGGAATGCACTGATGACGACGGCTGGGTGATGTGGGGACCCCGACTTACTAGTCGAGATCACCGTGCTCAGTGATCCCAGAGATCAATGCTCACCGAACACAGATACCGATTAAAAGAGTCTTACATCCAAGTACTGATTATTACAACACATGACCAAAGGGTCAAGTTCACAAGACAGGGCCTAAGGCCAAATCACTCAGATACACCAGTAGCGGAAAACATAGGGGCTAAGCAGGTGCCCATGCCATCAAGCCTACACCGACACGCATTCTGACTCGGAAGCGTCCTAGTTCGCAGGGGCGTCTCCAAAGACGTACTCATCTCCAAACTCTAGTCCTTCCATGTCTGGTCAATAACATAACCAGTGGAAAGCCAATGAGTACTTTCAATGTACTCGCAAACAGCCTATGATATAATCAACGAAAGTGAAGGATAACAATATCATGCATATTTAGTGTAAGTCATCTAGGTGGAATGATCATGAATATGCATCAAGTTAAAGAATTACTTTCAAAGAACAGGTTACATATATCAATATATCTGTCGAGGGCTGAACCATCCGGGTTCACCCTATATGCCAAGTCACCGAACTTGGTCATATCATTACTTTCATAACGACACCTTTTTGTCACCGTACACACTCACACACACTTGGTTTATGCGGAAACAACTGGACGTAGTTTAAGAAGGATTACCCAACTGTCCTTGACCGTGGACACGGCTATTCGAATAGTCTACACTCTGTCGAGGTAGTACGCTGGACCACGAGATTCGGGAAACTTCCGTGTAATCCACGAATTCCGGTATATCACATACCCGAGGTAAGTACCCGATCAGTGCCTTTCCCCTGACGTTACTAGACAAAGAGGTCCACTCGATTGGTACCCAGCCCACATGTTGTACGTCTTACGAGCACCAACTCTGGACAGTATCAACCATGCGGGGACCAACGGTGTGACTGGAACTCATAAAAATGGCATAGTCGTCCTACCTGGCACGACCCCATCACGAGAGTGACCACACATCACTCCCGCCACTAGTAATGTGGCTCTTTGCTAGCACCGACCAGAGTAATTAACATAGCCCCGTCCCACGAGGGGTAACGTGGTCGTACTCGTAAGGTTGGGATGGTCGGCACATCATAAATCTAATCCCATTTCCGAAACCATACTCACACAAATACTGGGTGCATCACTTCATAGAAAGTGACCACCTAACTCATCATCACCCTCGGGCATTAGTGGCACCCGACGAGGTTGTTGTAAATCTTGCTTTATGTCAACAACATGCTCATGATAATACTACTTCTATCTTTACTTGTCAACATGGTATTAGCATGACCCTCAAGGGGTAGGGTCAAGCTCAATGCATGTGCCTCGGGGAGCCTTCGGTAAAATCATATCAAATGATTACCGACACTTATGATCGTATGCAACGGGAATACTTGCTATTTTAACATGCAAGGTAACATATGCTCAGTCATGGTCAAATGGCTGCTTGCCTTGGTCAGCTAAGTATCCGGGGTCTTCGAGGTCTTCCGCTCCGATTCCCTCTTCACACGGATTTTCTACCGTCTATAAACAATAAATAAGAAATAGCTCACACAGAAACAGACCACAAAGTCATTTTAAAAAAATTCTTTATTACTGATAAATCTGCGGTATCATTTTAAAAACATTTGCCTTAATCTTCCTTGAAGGAATATTTTTGAAATCATCCAAACAGAAGCAAAACTATTTCATTTTAGGCCTTTTTATTAATGTAAAATAGAATAGTTGTTGGATAAATTCATCCAAACATAATATTAAATACTACACATTTTTAGAAGAATAACAGTGGAAGAATTATATTTTTGCAAAAATCTTAGAAACTAGGGTTGAAAAATAAAAGAAAACCGGCTAAAACTCCCGGCCTGGCTCGGCCCAAAACTGGGCTGGACCATGGCCAGCCGACAGCCTGCCGAGGCGCGCGCGCCGTCAGGTTTGAACCTGACGTCCGGGGCCCTGCGGTCAGCGGCCGAGGCCAGCACGGGGGAGGAGGCTGGGCCACCGACAGGTGCGGCACACCTGTCGGGGTCGTCTCCTACCTCTGGCCAGAGAGGTGGAGGAGGACGTCGGCGAGGTTGCCGATGCTCTCATGCCCAACGAGTACTTGAATGGGTTCGCCTTACTGTCGCCTACCTGCTGGTGGTCGGAACAACGACGGGGAGGCAGGGGTTCGCCGGTGACGAGGAGGCCGTGGCGGAGGAGTTTCAGGAGGTGATCGAGGGGGTGGCTAGAGGCATGGAAATGCTCGGGCGAGTTAGCGGAAAGCTTCCTGGGGTTGAGAGGGTTAGTTTGGTTGGTGCAGGGGCGCAGGAGCCGTCATGTAGTCGGAGATTGACCGGAGCTCCGAGGCGGAGGGGCCTCGGTCGATCTCGAGCACCGGGGTTCTGCTGGGTTGCTGGGGTGGCTAGGGGGTACTAGTGATCGTGGTGAAGCTATCTGAGGGGTGCTGGAGCGAGGGGGAGGGCTATTTATAGGCCCGCGACGGTGAGCAGATTCGGGAGCGCCGGTGACTCACCGTGGCGCGCATGGGGGTGCGGAGAGAGGCTGGGGTCAAAACCACGGTCTCAGGACGTGGTTTTGTACTGCCCAAACTATCTGCAACACAGGGAGAGAGAGAGAGAGAGGAGTCGAGCATTCGTGGTCGCGCAACCTTGGCCGGTTCTGGTGCACGCGGGCACGCGTCGCGCGAGCTCTAGTGTGGGAGAGGGGGGGGGTCCCTGAGGCTTGCTCGACGTAGAAGGGTTGTCGGGGAAGAGGTTGGACATCTCGGGGGAGGCTGGAACTGGCCGAGGACGTCGCCCCCACCTCGGTGACTCCAGGTAGCGCGCCCAGAGCGCAGTTTTGGCATGCCACGGCATGCTGGCGCGCTCTGAGGCACTTTGGACGTGTCTAGCATGTCCTGGCACTGACTGGGGGTGTAGCTAACCGTTTGGTTCTTGTGGGAGCTTCGGCTGGTCATGGGAGGCAAGAAATACGGGTGCTATCAGTCATGAACGGAAATCTAACTTGGGGTTTTTGTCCTTTCCACTTTGAACTAGTGAGGGGCCAATTGACTGGGGTTAGACACAGATGTTGGCCACTTAATCTATGAGTTTGAAGCAAAGGGGTTTGGTTTAGCTGTGGCTAAGGTGGCTTTTTCCTAACTGTCAGAAGGTGTTCGACAGTGGATTAAGGGGGTTGCAACCCACCACTGGTGTTGCAACTTAACAGGTTTGGGTTTGGTGGTAAGCCCTGGGGTTTCACCAAATTTGAGCTCCAAAGGACAAGTTTAGCTTTGTAAACTTGAAAATATGACCAGATCTGTCCCTTCCAAAGGGAGTCTAGACAAACTAAGTCCCACAAATCCCATTTTTGGTGTGTAACCCTCATTTGAGGTATTAGGCACTCCTGCAATGTTTTAGCATCATTGGACAAACTTTGCCATGTAGAGTTGTTCTAACTTGATTCTGGACAGACACGGTTTTTGGGTTATTTGGGGCCCTTATTCACCTTTGATCAAGGTGAAACTTTATGTGGACACCAAACAGGGCTTAGAGATATTACTGGAATTTTATAGGAATTTATTGAGAATATTTCCTTTGGAAATATTTCAACATGCCAAAACAGACAGATATAGCTCTCATAGTTTTATTCAATAAATATAATATAAAATGGGGTTTAAAATCCTATGTATGGAAAATATATGTCCTTCTAATCATCTCCAAATTTAATCAGATTTTTCTAAAGGAGAAAAGTATTTTTCCATGTTGGAATACCAATTCTAGCTTCAGAAATGGACATGTTATTTAATTAGGAAAATAATCACAAAAATAATTATTTTTGTGGTTTTGAAATATAAAGATAGGTAAAAATCAGATTACCAACTATGAGAAGAAGCACTGCTTGCTATCAAGGACATGTAGTGCAACTTAAGGTAGGGTTTTACCTTGATCAGAAATAAGCAAAGTTTTTTGGAAATGAGTGTTATACCAAAAGAATTTAGGGTTTTATCCTCACATGATTAAGCATACAAGCATAACATGTCAATCATGGCATTCACAACATTAGTTTTGAAAAAGTTTTAACAAGCTCAGAATTTCAGAATATAGACAAGTCATAGCAAAAACAAGGTGTGACAAACCTATCCCCCTTACAAGAATCTCGTCCCTGAGATTCCTAAGCTAGGTGCTAAAAGTCTGGAAACTAAGATCGGAGATAGTCTTCACGCTCCCATGTAGCTTCGGCTTCGTTGTGGTTGATCCACTGAACCTTGAAATACTTGATAGTGCGGCCCCTCGTGCATCGCTCTGCTTCATCCAGAATGCGGATTGGCCTCTCGCGGTAGGTGAGATCAGACTGAAGGTCAATGGCCTGGTGGTCAATGCCCTTGTAAGGATCGGGACGACTTGGCGCTTGAAGACACTTCCGAAGTTGTGACATGTTGAAGACGTTGTGCACACCCGAAAGTTCTGAAGGTAACTCCAACTGATAAGCGACCTCTCCACGCCTTGCCGTGATCTTAAATGGTCCAATGAACCTTGGAGCGAGTTCCCCCCTCACGAGAAAACGCTTGGTTCCCTTAAGAGGTGTGACACGGAGGTACACTAGGTATCCGGTATTGAACTCCACATTCATGCGGCGAGAGTCCGCATAACTCTTTTGTCGTGACTTGGCTCCTTTCAGATTTTCTTGGACTAGTTGCACCTTCTCTTCAGCCCTGTGCAAGCCTTCTGGTGCGAAAATCAGCCCATCTCCGGTTTCCGACCAGTTGAGCAGGGTGTGGCACTTCCGTCCGTACAATACTTTGAATGGGGCCATCTGGAGACTGGACTGGTAGCTGTTGTTGTATGAAAACTCAGCGAATGTATTCCCATTTGGCCCCGTGCGGTAGGATGCTTGCACGGAGCATATCTTCGAGTATTTGATTCACCCTTTCTGTTTGTCCTCCCGTTTGCGGGTGGAAGGCGATGCTAAAAGAGATTTGGTATCGAGGGCCTCTTGAAGTTTCCTCCAAAACCTTGAGGTGAATTGCGTGCCTCGGTCAGATACAATCTCCTTGGGAACTCCATGAAGGCTCACTATACGCTCAATATAGAGACTAGCCAACTTGTTCCCATCATAAGTGGTGTTGACAGGGATGAAATGGGCCACTTTGGTCAAATAGTCGACAACAACACATATCGAGTTATGGCCCCTGCTAGACCTTGGTAAGCCAGTAATAAAATCCATCCCTACCTTGTCCCACTTCCATGCCGGCACCTTGAGAGGTTGTAGCAGCCCTGCGGGTTGCTGATGCTTAGCCTTAACTTGCTGGCACACAATGCAGTTGGCCACATACGTCGCAATTTCCCTCTTCATGCCGTGCCACCAGAATCTTCCTCGGAGATCTTGGTACATCTTGGTACCACCGGGGTGAATGGAGTAGAGTGTATCATGTGCTTCCCGTAGGATTAGATCCTTGAGTTCAACCTTGTTTGGTACGCATAAACGTTTCCCAAACCACCCGACTCCCTGATCATCCTCCAACAATCCTGGGGCCTTGCCTTCTTGAATCTTCTTCTTGATACCTTCAATGCTCTTGTGACCTACTACTTATCAAACAACAGCGCCAAAAATTGACACGTTGACGGAGACTCGGCTTGCATTGATTTTTCCCTTGAAGAGGAAAGGGTGATGCAGCACAGGAGCAGTAAGTATTTCCCTCAGTTTGAGAACCAAGGTATCGATCCAGAAGGAGGGTCCCGTCAAGTCCAGAGTACATGCGCAAACACAAAAGAGCTTGCACCCAACGCTTCAAAGGGGTTGTCAATCCCTTCAAGATTGTTTGCAAAAGTGAGATCTGAAGGCGGAAAGTGCAACGAAGTAAAAAGTGTAAGGCTGAAAATATGGTGTGGAATAGACCCGGGGGCCATAGTGTTCTCTAGAGGCTTCTCTCAAAATAACAAATATCACGGTGGGTGAACAATTTACTGTCGTGCAATTGATAGAACCGCGCAAAGTCATGACTATATCTAAGGCAATGATTATACATATAGGCATCACGTCTGAGATAAGTAGACCGATACTTTCTGCATCTACTACTATTACTCCACACATTGACCGCTATCCAGCATGCATCTAGTGTATTGAGTTCATGACGAACAGAGTAACACCTTAAGCATATGATGTTGTTGTGTACCAGCGAGAATTGCGTGGCACTAGAGAAGCTAGCAATGGTGGAAGGTGAAGTGCATCTATACCATGGACTCACATTAGTCATGAAGAAATCACATACTTATTGCGAAAGTTTTATTAGTAATCGAAACAAAGTGCTAAACACATACTCCCAGGGGAAGGGTTGGTAGGTGTTAACCATCGCGCGATCCCGACCACAACACAAAGGATGACAATCAATAGATCAATTATGCTCCGACTTCGTAACATAGCGGTTCACCATACGTGCATGTTACGGGAATCACTAACTTCAACACAAGTATTTCTAGATTCACAACACCCTACTAACATAACTCTTAATACTACCAAATCCACGTCTCAAAACTAATTGAGAGGAATCAAACATTTCTTTCTACTCAATGCACATGAAGATGTAGGTTTTTTTATCCTCTTTGGGTTCCTATCACCTTTGGGACTACTTTCATAGCATAAGCCAAATACCAAGTCACGCACCACCGTGCTTTAAAAGATATAAGTGAAGCACATAGAGAAAAAGTATCTAGCTCAAAAGATATAAGTGAAGCACTATGAGCATTCTAGCAACATCATGATGAGTGCATGTCTATCTCTCTCTCAAAGAGGTGTGCAGCAAGGATGATTGTGACACACCAAAAAGAAAATACTCCTACGATACAAGACGCTCCAAGCAAAACACATATCATGTGGTGAATAAAAATATAGCTCCAAGTAATGTTGTCGATGGATTGAAGATGAAAGAGGGGATGCCTTCCCGGGGCATCCCCAAGCTTAGGCTTTTTGGTGTCCTCGAATTTGGCTTGGGATGCCTTGGGCATCCCAAGCTTGAGCTCTTTCCACTCCTTATCTCATCGTCCATGAGAACATCACCCAAAACTTGAAAACTTCACAACACAAAACTAAAACAGAAACTCGTGATAACATTAGTACAAGAAAAGACACTGCCACTTCTTTTGGTACTGCAGAAAACTTGAATTCAATCTATATTGGTGTTGGGCTACTGTATTCTCACTTTTCCATGGCTAGTACTCCCCGATACATACCATAGTTTCTTCAAAACAAGCAACCAACTCAACAGAAACTGAATCTGTCAAAAACAGACCAGTCTGTAGCAATATATATACTTTGTATACTTCTGTTACCTCAAAAACTTTGAACAATTATTACTGCTTGGGAAAAAGGCATATCAATGAGCAGAAAAAAGAATCAACTCAAAAGCTCTTTCTGAATAAAAATGAAAAAACATCTTGTGAGCGCAAAGTTTGTGTCTTTTTCCAGCAGGATCAAACAACCATTACCAAGACTAGTCATAAAGGTTTTGCTTGGCTCAAACACAAAAAGAAACACAAAAAACACAATCACAACAGAATTGTGATGGTGTGGACGCAAAAAAACAGAAAGAAAAAAATAAATTCATTGGGTTGCCTCCCAACAAGCGCTATTGTTTAACGCCCTTAGCTAGGCATTGAAAATTCAATGATGCTCACATAAAAGATAGCAATCGGACACGAAGAGAGCATCATGAAACATGTGACAAACATATCTAAGTCTAATATACTTCCTATGCATAGGCATTTTATAGGAAAACAAATTGGCAAGACAACGAATAGTTACCATATGCAAGGAAGAAGAAAGAGACAATAGCAATCTCAACATAACGAGAGGTGATTTAGTGATATGAAAGTTTCTACCACCATATTTTGCTCTCCCATAATAATTACATGTGGTATCATATTCGAATTGAGCAATGTAACTATCACATAGGATGTTCTTTTCACGATTCACATGCATGCAAAGTTGACGCTCTTCAAAAATAGTGGGATTATCATCAACTAAAGTCATGACTTCTCCAAACCCACTTTCAATAATATTGCAAATATCGTATTCATCATGAGGCTTAAACAAATTTTCAAGATCATAAGAAAAATCATCGCCCCACTCATGATCATTGCAACAAGTAGTGGACATAGCAAAACTAGCATCCCCAGGCTTAGGGTTTTGCATATTTTTAGCATGATTGTCACTAATAGAATTTATAGTGAAACCATTGCAATCATGCTTTTCATCCAAGGAGCCCTTGTGAATCACTTCATAAATTTCTTCCTCACAATTTTCAGTTTCACGCATCTCAAGAAAAACTACATAAAGATAGTCAAGTCCACTCAACTCACTAGCAATTGGATCAACATAACTGGATCTCTTAAAGAGATTAGCAAGTGGATGAGGATCCATATCACTAGATTTTTAGCAAGCAAAGATGCAAGCATATTGAAGGCACATGGCACACAAGCGAACAGAAGGCAAGCGAGAAAAAAGGGTGAACGGAAAAGGCAAACGAAAAAGGCATACGAAAAAGGCAAATTGTGAATTGGGGGAGAGGAAAACGAGAGGCAACTGGCAAACAAAGTAAATGCAAGAGATGAGTTTGCGACACCTACTTGGATGAGTTCTTGACTTGATCCTTCCCGGCAACGGCGCGAGAAATCCTTCTTCTACTTCTCAAACAACATTGCCAAAAATTGACACGTTGACGGAGACTGGTCTTGCGTTGGTTTTTCCCTCGAAGAGGAAAGGGTGATGCAGCACAGGAGCAGTAAGTTTTTCCCTCAGTTTGATAACCAAGGTATCGATCCAGAAGGAGGGTCTCGTCAAGTCCAGAGTACCTGCACAAACACAAAAGAGCTTGCACCCAACGCTTCAAAGGGGTTGTCAATCCCTTCAAGATTGTTTGCAAAAGTGATATCTGAAGGCGGAAAGTGCAACGAAGTAAAAAGTGTAAGGCTGAAAATATGGTGTGGAGTAGACCCCGGGGCCATATTGTTCACTAGAGGCTTCTCTCAAATTAGCAAATATCATAGTGGGTGAACAAATTACTGTCGAGCAATTGATAGAACCGCGCGAAGTCATGACGATATCAAAGGCAATGATCATACATATAGGCATCACGTCTGAGACAAGTAGACCGATACTTTCTGCATCTACTACTATTACTCCACACATTGACCGCTATCCAGCATACATCTAGTATATTGAGTTCATGACGAACAGAGTAACGCCTTAAGCAAGATGACATGATGTAGAGGGATAATCTCAAATGACTGATGAAAACCCCATCTTTTTACCCTTGATGGCAACAACACGATGCGTGCCTCGCTACCCCTTCTGTTACTGGGTGAGGTCACCGCATGGAATGAACCCAAAACCAAGCACTTCTCCCATTGCAAGAACCATAGATCTAGTTGGCCAAACAAAACCCACAACTCAAAGAGAATTACAAGGATATGAAATCAATTATAAGAGAGATCAGAAGAAACTCCAATAAGATTCATAGATAATCTGATCAGAAATCCACAATTCATCGGATCTCGACAAACACAGCGCAAAAGAAGATTACATCGGATAGATCTCCATGAAGATCATGGAGAACTTTGTATTGAAGATCCAAGAGAGAGAAGAAGTCATCTAGATACTAACTATGGACCCGTAGGTCTATGGTGAACTACTCAGGCATCATCGGAGAGGTCATGGTGTTGATGAAGAAGCCCTCCGTATCTGAATCCCCCCTCCGACAGTGCACCAGAACGTGCCCCAGATGGGATCTTGCGGAGACAGAAGGTTGCGGCGGCGGAAAAGTGATTCGATGATCTCCTGATTTTTTTGGGATTTTTAGGGAATATATAGGCACAACCCCTAGGGCAGACGGCGTCCAGGGGGCCCACAAGCCTGTGGGCCGCAGCGTCCCCCCTGGCCGTAGGGTGGGGGCTTGTGGGGCCCCCGGGGCCCCCTGCCTCGGCTCTCAAGCTTCCCGATCTTCTTCCGTTACGGAAAAAATCTTTTCGGGGATTTTCTTCCCTTTGGACTCTGTTTCGAAATCTCCTCTGAAAGGGGTCAAAAACATGGAAAAAATAGGAACTGGCACTTGGCACTGAGTTAATAAGTTAGTCCCAAAAAATATATAAAAGGCATGCAAAACATCCAAAGTTTGACAAGATAATAGCATGGAACCGTCAAATATTATAGATACGTTGGAGACGTATCATGACCCTTCTAGGCTCCCGTGATGTCGCTTCCAGCATTGGTTTGACTTCGAGGTTATCTAGGAATCCAGGTTCCACTAGTTCTAACCCAAAGTTCTCCTATTCTGCATGTAAGGCGGGCTGCCTTTCCTTAAGCATGACCTTTAAGGTGATGGTCTTCCGGCTCAAGGCATCAGCCTCTACATTAGCCTTACCGGGGTGATATTGAATGCTGAGGTCGTAGTCCTTGATTAACTCTAATCATCTCCGTTGCCTCATATTCGATTCCCTTTGGGTGAAGATATACTTTAGACTCTTGTGGTCAGTGTATATTTCACACCGCTTCCCCAGAAGGTAATGTCGCCATGTCTTCGGAGCATGCACTACTGTTGCCAATTCGAGATCATGGGTGGCATAGTCGTCCTCATGCGGGCGTAGTTGCCGTGATAAGTAGGCCACGACTCTCCCATCCTGCATTAGAACACCACCTAGCCCGGTCCTTGAGGCATTGCAATATATCACGAACACCTTGCTGATATCTGGAGTGGCCAATACCTGGGCGGTGGTTAGTCTCTTATTCAACTCTTGGAAGCTTGCTTCACATTCCGGCCTCCATTCAAACTTCTTGCCTTTCTTCAAGAGCTGAGTCCTAGGTCGCGCGATGCGGGAGAATCCTTCTACGAACTTGCGGTAATATCCCGCGAGTCCGAGGAAGCTCCTCACTTCCTTCGCGTCGATTGGCGATTCCCAGTTGGTTACCGTGGTAATCTTAGAGGGATCAACTCCCAATCCACTTGTTGTGATGGTATGACCCAGGAATCCAACTTCGTTCAGCCAAAACTGGCATTTGCTGAACAGTTGGTGCTCTCGAAGCTTATCCAATACTAACCTCAAGTGTTGCTCATGCTCTTCTTCAGACTTGGAAAATATTAATATGTCATCAATGAATACGATGACAAACTTGTCCAAGTATTCCAAGTAGACCTTATTCATGAGCTACATGAAGTAAGCTGGGGCATTAGTCGATCCAAAAGACATGACAGTGCATTCGTACAGACCCGTACCGGGTCACAAATGCTGTCTTCGGTATGTCTTTGGACCGGATCTTTAATTGGTAATATCCGGATCGGAGGTCGATCTTGGAGAATACCTTAGCTCCATTTAGCTAGTTGAAAAAGTCTTCGATCTTGGGGAGTGGGTACTTGTTCTTGATCATGAACTCATTGAGAGAATGGTAATCGATACAAAGTCTGATTGTCCCATCCTTCTTGGACACGGAGGGAATAGGTGATCCCCAAGGTGACGCACTAGGACGAATCAACCCTTTCCTGAGTTGCTCATCCAGTTGCTTCTTCAACTCCGCTAGCTCTTCGGATCCCATCTTGTAAAGCTTCTTATAGATAGGCCTTGATCCGGGCATGAGTTCGATGATGAACTCGATGTCTCGGTCAGCAGGCATCCCTGGCAGCTCATCAGGAAAGACGTCCGAGTATTCGTAGACTAGTGGCACTCGGTCGAGTTCTTCTTCTGATAGGCTGTTAACTCGTGATACTCGAGTGGGTACTGGCTCAAAGACATACTTGACTTTGACCCCTTGGTCACTTGTCATGGTAATGGCCCTGTTGGCACAGTCCAAGATGCTTTGATGCTTGGCCAACTAGTCCATGCCGGGAATTACTTCTAGGCATTGCGACTTAAGCACAATGAGATCCGCTGAGAAGCTCGTCCCATTGATAACTATCCCGGCCTTCCTACATCCTAGGTTGGTCCTCAAAACTTCTCCCGGGGTTTGAATTGCCATATGCCCACGAAGTAAGGTAGATTCTAGACCACACGTTTCCGTAAAGTTTTGTGTAACAAAAGAATGCGAAGCACCACAATCAAACAATATTGTTGCTGGGGTAGAGTTGACGAGGAACGTACCCAAAATGCAGTCCAGGTCTTCCTGTGCCTCTTCTGCGGAAATGTGATTAATCTGCCCCTTGTTGTGATACTACTAATTGCGGGGAGCCTGGTTCCTTCCTGGTGCTGCTTGTCCTGGATTTGGCGCATTGGGGCGTGGAGCATCGGGTTTCTTGTTGGGGCACTGCCTGGATTAGTGCCCTATTTGTCCACACTCGAAACAGGTAACTTGCGCTGGAAGGTTGGTCTTTCCCCCACCGTTGTTTGGCGGACTGCTTGCTGGCTTGGCATTGACTTGCTGCTGGGGCTGGTAATTCTGGCGAAATGTCGGATACTTGTATTGTTGCGGCTGATAGTTGGGTCTTGCCGGGGCTGACTGCCATGGTCGTGGTTTCGAGCTACTCGGTCCTCCACTACCCATTAGCTTGCGCTTATGAGTGTCGTCCATTGCATGATGCTTGTCTTCCAACATAAGTGCCTTATTAACCAGGTCAATGAAGGTCTGGCATTCACAAACAACCAGCTGATACTGGAGTGACTGTTGCAGTCCTTCCATAAAGCGTTCCACTTTGGCAGCCTCAGTGTTGACATCTTTAGGTGCATACCTTGATAGGAGGTTGAACTTCTGCAAGTTCTCTTTGACAGATCCACTGCCTTGCCTTAAGCCTCGAAATTCTCGCTTCTTAATGGTCATCATCCCCGGAGGAATGTGAGCCGCGCTGAATCCATCCTTGTACATGGCCCAAGTGATGACTTGCTCGGCTCGCATGATCTGAAATCCATCCCACCAAGCTCTGGTTGTCCCTCTGAGATAGTGAGTTGCATAGAGGACTTTCTCGTGGTCATCAGTGCACTTGACCAGCGCGAGAAGGTCTTCAATAGTGCGGATCCAGTCATCGGCATCCAAGGGTTCAGTCGTCTCTGTGAATATGGGCGGTATAGTTCGCATAAACTCACAGAGAGTTGAGCAACCGTTGCCAATCCCGTTCTATGGTGCGTGGTTCACCAGGGTTTGAGCCAGCTGCTGGATAGCGGCATTGTTGGCATGACGCTCCTCTCGAAGAGCTGGAAGGAACTGAGCCATGGTCAAGCTTTCAGGAGGAGGCGGTGGCGGTGGAACATCGTCTTGCTGCCCGTGGTGATCTCCAGCTTGAGCTTCCCCTCCGATTCCCAGCTCCTGTCCTGCAGAGGCAGAGCCGGGGTTGCCGAAGGTGCTGTTGCGAGTTGCATTCACCATCCTGTCAGGGGAGCAGACAGGTCAATTTGCCGAACTGGTTGTACTCGAAAGGGATGATGTTCTAGTAAAGAGGGGGTCTGGTGTCGTGCTAGTGTGCAAGATTTTTGTGACAATGGTTTTGAAAAGAACTACTGCATTAAATTTAAAAAAAGTGATGTAGTCGCTCACAAGCTGCCTAAGGCAGAATGTGACTTGCATCCAACAGGCTTACACAACAACTGGGGTTATAAAATCCTGATACAAGAACTCCTACGCTCGCTACATCCTTAGTTGCCTACGTTGCTAAGCGATCGACTGCGCGGTCTCATAAGCCGGCTTTGTGGGATCTTCGTCTTCATCTTCCTCTCTATCTTCATCTTCATTAGTGCTTCCCTTCCTTGAAGGGGTAGGGGAAGGAAGCGGACCATCTCGACGTCTCTTGGTTGGCGAGGTAGCGAAGAGTTCAGTGTACTCTTCTGCGGTTAAGCGACGACTCTGAAGAGGAACAGCCTGAAGCAGGGGTATTCCTCCTTGAAAAGCAAAGCCAGATGATATTATGGGTGATCCTTCTTTCTTCACCTTGCGACTCTTCATGTTCTCCATGCGAAGTAGGTCCTTGACTTGGTGCAACTCTTGGCGCATCCTAGTCGACTCCTTGATCAAAAGTTGCGTCAAGGTGTCTCAGGTGAGACTGAAGTAGGTCTGAAACCTCAATGGTGTCCCTTCCTCGGAGGAGGGGTTGAGTGTCCAACTCCCGTCTACTTTATCTTTAACGAAAGGTAGGTGATGAATAGCTGGCTCGTCAGCCATCTCAGGAAGGATGTCGCGAAGCCGCACGAGTGCCTCTCGTGTTGCAGTCTCCACGGCCAACATCAAATCCTCCATCTGTGGACCTTCAAAGAACCAACTAGTTGGGGAGTCGTTAGCCTTCACTATCACGTCCACGTGATACTCCTTGGTGTCGGCGTCGATCCAGTGTTCGTGGTAGAGGAAGATGGGCGTGCGACGTACTTGACACTTCTCGAGTCTATCGCTCAAAAGTAGAGGAAAGCCCGTCTACAGAAGCATCTCAGGTACGGCGGCTATCTACAAGGTGTAGAGGAGAGGGTTAGAAATTTTTAGTGGGTGCAGGTTCTCGGGTAAATCTTATGTGCACTAATCGTTTCGTCAATCGTCCATGCTACCTAAGGCTTCCTATAGTCAGGATGGCTCTGATACCAACTCTGTGGGGACCCCGACTTACTAGTCGAGATCGCCGTGCTCAGTGATCCCAGAGATCAATGCTCACCGAACACAGATACCGATTAAAAGTCTTACATCCAAGTACTGATTATTACAACACATGACCGAAGGGTAATGTTTCCAAGACAGGGCCTATGCCCAAATCACTCAGATACACGAGTAGCGGAAAACATAGGGGCTAAGAGGGTGCCCATGCCATCAAGCCTACACCGACAGGCATTCTGACTCGGAAGCATCCTAGTTCGCAGGGGCGTCTCCGAAGACGTACTCATCTCCAAACTTTGGTCCTTCCATGTCTGGTCAACAACATAACCATTGGCAAGCCAATGAGTACTTTGAATGTACTCGCAAGCAGCCCATGATATAATCAACGAAAGTGAAGGATAACAATATCATGCATCTTTAGTGTAAGTCATTTAGGTGGAATGATCATGAATATGCATCAAGTTAAAGAATTACTTTTGAAGAACAGATTACAAATATCAATGTATCTGTCGAGGGCTGAATCATCCGGTTCACCCTATATGCCAAGTCACCGAACTTGGTCATATTATTACTTTCATAACGACACCTTTTTGTCACCAGACACACTCACACACACTTTGTTTATGCGGAAACAACTGGACGTAGTTTAAGCAGGATTACGCAACTGTCCTTGATCATGGACACGGCTATTCGAATAGTTTACACTCTGCAGAGGTAGTATGCTGGACCCACGAGATCCGGGAAACTTCCGTGTTATCCATGACTCGCGGTATATCACATACCCGAGGTAAGTACCCGATCAGTGCCTTTCCCCTGACGATACTAGACAAAGAGGTCCACTCGATTGGTACATAGCCCACATGTAGTATGTCTTAGGAGCACCAACTCTGGACAGTATCAACCATGCGGGGACCAACGGTGTGATAGGAACTCATAAAAATGGCATAGTCGTCCTACCTGGCACGACCCCATCACGAGGGTGACCACACATCACTCCCGCCACTAGTAATGTGGCTCTTTGCTAGCACCAACCAGAGTAATTAACATAGCCCCGTCCCACGAGGGGTAACGTGGTCGTACTGGTAAGGTTGGGATGGTCGGCACATCATAAATCTAATCCCATTTCCAAAACCATACTCACACAAATACTAGGTGCATCACTTCACCGAAAGTGACCACCTAACTCATCATCACCCTCGGGCATTAGTAAACTCTTGCTTTATGTGAACAACATGCTCATGATAATACTACTTCTATCTTTACTCGTCAACATGGTATTAGCATGACCCTCAAGGGGTAGGGTCAAGCTCAATGCATGTGCTCCGGGGAGCCTTCGGTAAAATCATATCAAACGATTACCGACACTTATGATCGTATGCAACGGGAATACTTGCTATTTTAACATGCAAGGTCACATATGCTCAGGCATGGTCAAAGGGTTGCTTGCCTTGGTTAGCTAAGTATCAGGGGTCTTCGAGGTCTTCCGCTCCGATTCCCTCGTCACACGGATTTTCTATCATCGATAAACAATAAATAAGAAATAGCCCACACAGAAATAGACCAAAAGTCATTTTAAAGATGTTCCTTATTACTGATAAATCTATGGTATCATTTTAAAAATATTTGCCTTAATCTTACTTCAAGGAATATTTTTGAAATCATCCAAACAAAAGCAAAACTATTTCATTTTATGCCTTTTTATTAATGTAAAATAGAATAGTTGTTGGAAAAATTCATCCAAGCATAATATTAAATACTACACATTTTTAGAAGAATAACAGTGGAAGAATTATATTTTTACACTGGTTAAATGCTTTTGCAAAAATATTAGAAACCAGGGTTTAAAAATAAATGAAAACCGACTAAAACTCCCGGCCTCGCTCGGCCCAGAGCTGGGCTGGCCCATGGCCAGCCGACAGCCTGCCCAGGCGTGCGTGCCGTCTGGTTTGAACCTGACGTGTGGGGCCCTGCGGTCAGCCGCTGAGGCCAAGGCGGGGGAGGAGGGTGGGCCACCGACAGGTGGGGCACACATGTCGGGGTCGTCTCCTACCTCTGGCCAGAGAGGAGGAGGAGGATGCCGGCGAGGTTGCCGACGCTCTCATGCCCCCAACGAGTACTGGAATGGGTTCGCCTTACTGTCGCCTACCTGCTGGTGGTTGGAACAACGACGGGGAGGCAGGGGTTCGCCGGCGACGAGGAGGCCGTGGCGGAGGAGTTTCGGGAGGTGGTCGAGGGGGTGGCTAGAGGCACGGAAATGCTTGGGCGAGTTGGGGGAAAGCTTCCTGGGGTTGAGAGGGTTAGTTTGGTGGGTCGAGGGGCGCATGAGCCGTCATGTAGCCGGAGATCGACTGGAGCTCCAAGGCGGAGGGGCCTCGGTCGATCTCGACCACCGGGGCTCTGCTGGGTAGCTGGGGTGGCTAGGGAGGTACTAGCGATCATGGTGAAGCTATCTAAGGGGTGATGGAGCGAGGGGGAGGGCTATTTATAGGCCCACGACAGTGAGCAGATTCGGGAGCGCTGGTGACTCACCGTGGCACGCATGGGGGTGCAGAGAGAGGCTGGGGTCGAAACCACGGTCTCAGGACGTGGTTTTGGACTGCCCGAACTATCTGCAACAGAGGGAGAGAGAGAGGAGTCGAGCATTTGTGGTCGCGCATCCTTGGCCTGTTATGGTGCAGGCGGGCACACGTCGCACGAGCTCTAGCGCGGGAGAGGGGGGTCTGAGGCTTGCTCGACGCAGAAGGGTTGTCGGGAAAGAGGTTCGACATCTCGGGGGAGGCTAGAACTTGCCAAGGACGTCGCCCCCACCTCGGCGACTCCCTGTAGCATGCCCAGAGCATAGTTTTGGCAGGCCACGGCATGCTGGCACGCTCTGAGGCACTTTGGACGTGTCTAGCATGTCCTGGCACTAGTTGGGGGTGTAGCTAGCCGTTTGGTTCTTGTGGGAGCTGTCAGTCATGAACTGAAATCTAAATTGGGGTTTTTAGCCTTTCCACTTTGATCCAGTGAGGGGCCAGTTGACTCACTGGATCTATGAGTTTGAAACAAAGGGGTTTGGTTTAGCTGTGGCTAAGGTGGCTTTTTCCTAACTGTCAAAAGGTGTTTGACAGTGGATTAAGGGCATTGCACTCCACCACTGGTGCCGCAACTTAACAGGTTTGGGTTTGGTGGTAAACCATGTGGTTTCACCAAATTTGAGATCCAAAGGACAAGTTTAGCTTTGTAAACTTGAAAATACTCGAACATGACCAGATATGTCCCTTCCAAAGGGAGTCTGGGAAAACTAAGTCCCACAAATCCCATTTTTGGTGTGGAACCCTCATTTGAGGTATTAGGCACTCCTGCAAAGTTTTAGCATCATTGGACAAACTTTGCCATGTAGAGTTGTTCTAACTTGTTTCTGGACAAACAGGGGTTTTGGGTTATTTGGGGCCTTATTCACCTTTGATCAAGGTGAAACTTTATGTGGACACCAAACAGAGCTTAGGGGTATTACTGGAATTTTCTAGGAATTTATTGAGAATATTTCCTGTGGAAATATTTCAAAATGCCAAAACAGACAGAAATAGCTCTCATAGTTTTATTCAATAAATATAATATAAAATGGGGTTTAAAATCCTATCTATGGAAAATATATGTCCTTCTGATCATCTCCAAATTTAATCACATTTTTCTAAAGCAGAAAAGTATTTTTCCATGTTGGAATACTAATTCTGGCTCCAGAAATGGACGTGTTATTTAATTAGGAAAATAATCACAAAAATAATTATTTTTGTGGTTTTGAAATATAAAGATAGGTAAAAATCAGATTACCAACTATGAGAAGAAGCACTGCTTGCTATCAAGGACATGTAGTGCAACTTAAGGTAGGGTTTTACCTTGATCAGAAATAAGCAAAGGTTTTCGGAAATCAGTGTTATACCAAAAGAATTTAGGATTTTATCCTCACATGATCAAGCATACAAGCATACCATGTCAATCATGGCATTCACAACATTAGTTTTGAAAAAAAATTAACAAGCTCAGAATTTCACAATACAGACAAGTGATAGCAAAAACAGGGTGTGATAGGTGAACATCCGGGATGTTGTGTTGTATGCGGCTGAATCTTTGGATTTACTTGCGCAGAGTCTCACCCTCCTTCTGGGGGATGATGTGCAAGTCACTCTCTTGGCCAGGGGCTCGGTGGCCGCTCGTGAAGGCGCCGACGAAGTCCTGGCACAGCTCCTTCCAGGAGGAAATGGAGTTCTTGGGTAGGTGCATCAACCACGACCTGACGTTGGGCTTGAGTACCAACGGGAAGTAGTTGGCCAATATCTAGTCGTCTCGGCCCCCGACAGCATGCACCGCAATGGTGTAGATGCATAGGAACTCGAACGGGTGGGTCTTGCCATCGTACTTCTCCAGGATCTCCGGCTCGAAGGTACGGGAGCTGGGCCAATGGACCTGCCGTAATTTGCGAGTAAACGTTGGACATCCCACCACATAACGCAGGTCGCCAGGATACCCCGATGCTGCAGTGTCCACATCAGCTCCAGCACGCCAATCTTATTAACGACTTGTCTCTCATCGTCCGTCAATGAGAGTACGCACGTCCTCCTCGCGCCGCTCGCGAAGAACATCACATTGGTCGTGGCTTGTCCGTGGGTCGGAAGACTCGGTCGAATAATCAGAGACGATAACCTGCAACCGCCGCCATGGGGGAGAGTGTACCATGGTGGTGGCAGCCCCGATCTTCTCGGTACGGTCATGGGCGCGCTTGTTGGAGGGTCGTTTCAACGTCCCTACCTGCTGCATCCCGTCCCCATTGGCGAGGGCGATGAGGCTCTGGATGGTGGCCCTCCACTCCTAGAGCTTGTCCGCTGTTGGAGAGTAGTCCAAGAGCATCTAAACTCGCTTCAAGGATTCCGGCGGTGTGGGTGGTGGCGATATGTGCGAAGACTGCGAGGGGCTCTTACTTCTAACTATGTTAAAAGGAGCACCCCCTTGGTCTCGCGACAGTGCGTCGCCCTGTCCGGTTCCAGAGCGTGCGTGTCGGACCTGCGAGTCCTGGGAACGAGGCCCAGGAGTCCTTCGTGGGGGCGCCAAATAGCCGTCTTTCTGGCACGGGCCGCCGCGTGTGGCCTGGGAGGGCCGTGGCGAGTCCATCCGCGCCGTCGCCTTGGAAGGCGTCTTCGCATCTTTCGAAGTAGCCGCGCCGCCCGTAGGCTGTGCAGCTGCATCCTTTGACGCACCGGTGCATGGATGGTCGTTGTGGCCAGGGACGATACCACTCACCTAGGTTTGCTCTCCAGAATGTTGCGGAAGTTCAGGACCTCCACCTCCTTGTCCTGCGCACGCATCCTCTCCCGTCCGCGTCGGGGTAGGAGCACTACGTGCGGGTGCGTCAGTCGCTGGAGCACCCCTTTTTTTGGTAGCCATGTCGGAGAAGAAAAGCTAGTGCGTTGATGCCTAGGTCAGATTAACGCGACCTTTCGCTCCCTTCCTGGCGCACCAAAGATGTTGGGAAAAGACACCTATGGGAACCTTGACGGATCCGTTGATCGTTCGGCGGGGAGTTGGGTGGCGCCAAAAGTGGAGGTAGCGATCAGCACCGGCAAGGTTTTTACCTAGGTTCGGTCCGCTTAGCGCGAAAAACACTACTCCTGCTGTATTTGTTGTATTGGGTACTAACTATAGGATTACTTACTGCAGTGACTGCCTTTCGGCCAGTGATCAAAGAGTCTTAACCTCCAAAGTTCCAACCCCTAGAACTAAGCTTTGGGCCTCCTTTTATAGGCAAAGGGGTCACCACAGTGCTTTGTAGTGGGTTCACGAGTCGCATAGTGAACAAGGTTCACCGCTGTCTATGTACCGCAGTGTCAGGGGCCGTAAATGCCTTGTCAGGCCCCCTGACCTGCGTCATGGTGGTATCGACACGTATCCAGGTGTCTAGACACCTGGGCGTTGTGCTGGCGCATGAGGCATGCGCTGGAGCGGTGGCAGTGGTGGCACTATTGCAGGAGGGACACCCGGCGGGCGAAGGGGGCTTTTCGGCCTGGTGTCCTTGCCGGTGGCCTAACCTATCTTCCCGGCAAGGAGGGCCTGCTGGGGCCTTGCGTGCCTTCCCGGCAAGGAGGGCTTGTTAGGGCCTTGGGTGACTTCCCAGCAAGGAGGGCTTGCCAGGGCCTTGTAGCTTGGACTTATTCTTCACACCTTTGGAGGGGTGTGGCCTTGGTGAGCTTGTGCTTATCTTCCCGTCAGCCCTCTTTGTGCACTGCCGCCAAGGGTGTTGCCGACGCCCGTGCATAAGTCTGGGGCACAGGAGACCCGAGTCTTCAGTGCACCGACACTAATATTGAAGAATGTTCCCTAAACTTGCATCTTGCTGATCCTACCATTAAGAAAACCTTAGGTAAAATTAATGATGTTATGATAATTTCAAATAAAAATTATGTCTCTATAGATTTTATTGTTCTTGATATTGGTTGCAATCCTACTTGTCCATTTGTACTTGGAAGGCCCTTCCTACGAACTATAGGTGCAATCATTGACATGAAAGACGAAAACATAAGGTTCCAATTACCACTAAAGAAAGGAATGGCACACTTCCCTAGAAACAGAATTATACCACCTTATGAATCAATCATGAGAGCCACTTATGGGTGGAGTGTCAAGCATGACAACACTTGAAACTACGCAATATGCCTAGCTAGGGGCGTAAAATAATAACGCTTGTTGGGAGGCAATCCAATAGTTATCTTTACTTTTTTGTCTTTTACTTTCTGTTTGTTTTTGTTAACATGATTATTTCCAATGTGATGATTTTTTTATGTTTTAGTTAGTTTTTGTGCCAAGTAAAGCCTTTGGGATGATTTGTATAATGAATTCATTTGAAACAGTGCAAAAACAAAAACATTGGCGTCTAGTGCAGAATTTATCTGATTTTAATGGAATGTATTTTTAAGTTGATGTTTTTACATAGGATTAATATACAAATGCATTAGGTTATCCTAATTGTGCAGAACATTTGGAGTAATAGAAGTATAGGTTCGTTACAAATTACTACAAAGTGTGCTTCTAGTCATGTAGATTTTGTTTTTGCTTGCATAGTGTGCTTGTTTTGATGATGCTATGGATTGTATCGGTGGGTTTAAGCCATGTAGAAGTTAGAATACAGTAAATTATGTGAAAATAAGATAATAATAAACTTATAAAAGTAACTTAAAGTATTGCATATGTAGCTTATACTAACGGATCTCACAAAGTCTTGTTTAGTTTTACGTGACTAAAGTTTTCATGTTTTGGGTATTATCTCGATGGACTAAGGAATGAGGAGCAGAAAAAGCCTAAGCTTGGGAATTCCCAAGGCATGCCAAGGTAATATTTTAGGAATACTCCAGCGTCTAATCTTGGGGATGCCCCGGAAGGCATCCTCTCTTTTTGTATCAATCCACCGGTATGTCACTTGGAACTACATTTTTATTCATCACATGATGTGAGTTTTGCTTGGAGCATCGTTTGATTTTTTTTCTTTTACTTTCGGTTTGACACAACCATTATTTGTTGGATACGCCTATTTGAGATAGATAACACATCGTCATAATTTTTTAGAATACTCTATGTGCTTCATTATGTCTTTTCAGCTTAGTAGTGGCTCTAGTAGTTCACTTATATCTTTTTGAGCACGATGGCTTGTAGATTTTATAGAAATATTATTCTCTCGTTCTTCACGTATATTTGTCTGAGAGTAAAATAAATAGTGACAAATATTTTATGGGTCATAAGACTAGATAAAAAATAATAGGTGTTCAATGAGTGATAATTAAAACCATAATGTAGCACATATCAAAAAAATCGTGGGTTAATGATATTGATGTGGTGATATGAAAAAGGTGTGAGTGCAGTATTATTAATTCAGAGAGGTGTCCTATAATATATGTTGAAATTCGTGTTCATATAAAAATTAAAAGGGCATGTTGATGATGTGTGAGCATTTGTACTCCTCGTTCAAATCCTAGTGTTGTTTTGAGTCAGAGTCACGCGATGGTTAATTCCTACCAAGACACTCCCTCAGGGCAAGCGAGTAGTACTTTGATTTGTGTACTCTTCATGACTAATGTGACACCATGGACATATGCTGTAACGACCCGACTCAAAACGAGTCAAGCCTCTGTGTTTCTGTGCCATCCCTGGATCAGTATGCTGGCACACACAGTACATCAATGTATATATCAAAGTGCAATCACATGTAAATAGCGTAAAACTGATATATACCTTAATTATCTCAGCGGAAGCGGTCAAGGGAGTGGAGTCCCAATAAACACCAACGACAAGTTGAGTGTAGACCGTAACCCTGAATCGTACTCTTACTCGTCGAAGAAAAATATCTGCAACATAAGACATTGCAGCCGTGTAGGTCAGCATATTGAATATGCCAGCAAGTCACATAAGAGAGGGGTGAAAAGTAATCATCTATACTATATGCATATATGGCAGGTGGGGCTATAAGTTTTTAGCGAAAAAGCAAGTTTTATCCTACATCAAGAGAGGGCTAAAAGCAAAATGTTACTACATTGTTGGTTGTTAACGAGATGGTTCCGCGAATCAGCTCTCATACCTGAGTTATCAATATTACCCTCATCAAATATACATAATGGTGTTGAGAAATCCAGATAACTTCAGTTCCTTTGGCTCAAGTTGTCCATGACCGTGGACACGGCTAATCGATTAGGTTTGAGTACTCTGCAGAGTTTTGCACACGTTCCCCACAATATTTGATCGCCTCCGTGTATGTCCTCGCACTTCAGGGTGTTTGAAGACCGGATGATCAAAACATGGTCTTTAAACGGGTCCCTCTGAATCCTTGTCGGTGCCCATCCAATCCTACCGTTCTTCTAGATCTGCTAGCACCGCCTGTCCAGAGTCGCCGCGTTGTCCAACCAAGCCAGAGCCCATAATGACTTGTGGCTGTGCAGGTAAGCCTTGGGTCTTGAAAATATCCATCCGTCTCTTTGAGCCTGGGTGAAGCTTTCCGCAGGATGTCATGGCCGTCCCCAGCATCCCAGGCATCCATGGGTTCTCCAGGGAGCCGATCAACCGTCCTTCACCCAGTGTTGCATTGCGTCCGAGGTCTTGAAAATCTTGTCTTAAACGGTCTTGATTATTTAATCAACCTCGCATCACTCGTGTTATGCACTCAACCGAAATCCCGTCTACTCAAGCATAGCAATATAAAATTTGTCGTCCCGGGCCAAGTATCGGGGTTGTTGTGTGCCTACCACATGATACTACAATCTATACTAAAATTTCCAAGTACCTAAGCAGCATGCAATTGGGCATAGGATGGTAGAACTACGATGCATAAAACACAGGTGATAGTATGATCAAAGTGACTTGCCTGGTGATGTTGACAAAGAAGAATTCCTCGAGAAAATAACTTGATAGACTACTCGTCACTCTCCGATGAAATATATATAGCAAACATATCATTCACATAAGCACTCATACTAGCAATCATTCTAATAATCAAAACAAAAGAGAGAGAGCGAATAAGAAACCGAAAGAAACTTCAAATAAGACTAGGAAGTCTTCTACTACGTCAAACACTAAATAGTTTTCTCTAACAGAAAATAATAACAAGGACTAAGATATAAGTTTAACTAAGATAAAATAAAGTATTTTTCACAAAACTTTTGAAAGTATTCCCAAACGGGATTTGAAACAATGGTGAAAACTTGTTGCAAAACTAATGTTAACTAACATAAGCAAAACATAATAATCTTTCTGAAATAATAAAGAAAATACTTTAAAAACAATTCTAGAAAAGGAACTAGCCGAAATCCTAAAAGAGGTGAAACATAAATTGTTTCACATGAAACAGTGAGCTAAAATACTCAAACAAATCTGAACTTTTTACCACTGATACATAAGATCACTAGTGGTCAGTACCAAAAGGAATCAAATTAAAAGCTATTTTTAAACTCCTGGAATAAGCAAAACAAGGTTTAAACCAAATTCTATGTTTTTAAAAACTATAGGAAATTTGTGAGCAACTGGAAAAAGAATCAACATTATTGGACTTCGGGATCAAAAGTTATGGGCTAAACAAGATTGAAACTTTCTGTTTTTGAACTGAATCTGAAAAAAACATAATAAAAGCTAACTAACTACGGGCCACGTGGCGATCTGTGGTTGGCTAGGGGGTGTGCGCTGCGTTGCTAAACAAACAAACGTCCGCACAATAGAAGAAAACTGTTTGGCTAACTAAATAAATAAAAACCACCGCCGTTTCTTTTTAGAAAACCGAAGGGGTAAGTTACTCTAATCTATACCGTAGGATCTAGATCTAAGGGCTAAAACTAAAAAGAACAAAACAAGTAAAAAAAGAAAGAAAAAGGGGCCTTACCGTGGTGGAGCTGCTCCCGTGGCTGATGGTGGCCGAGGTGGGAGGTGAAGGGGGTGAGCTCCGGTGGGGTGGGGTAGGGGCCGGCGAGAGGAGTGGTGGAGGGGGGGCGAAGGGTGGGGCGCTCCTGGGAGGGGAAGGGAGGCGAGGTGGAGGGGGCCGAAGTGGGGGCTGACGGGACCTGGAAGCTGCTGGTGTCTCTGGTCGCTGGTTCCAGGGGGAGGAGCCGAAGGGTGGAGGGCGACGGGGTGGCAAGGGGGCGGCGGTGGAGGGGGCTGAAGTGGTGGGGAGAGGTGGCCGAAGGGTGGAGGTGGAGGAAGTGCAGGGAGGTGGCGAGGTGGAGGAGTTCTCTAGTGATGGGAGGAGTTCTGGGAGGTTTTCTGGTGACGACTCCGGCAAGGGGTGCGTGAGCTAGAGGCGAGGAGAGGCGGCGGTTCCAACGGGAATGGAACGAGGAGGACGTGGGGCTTCTTATATAGGCGACGGGAGGCGCTGGGAAGGAATGTGCTTCGCGAATCCCGAAGGTGGGGATCCTCTGTCCATGGAAGGAAAAAATCTCTGTGACGTGAGAGAGAGAGAGGAGGAAGAAGATGATCTTCTTGTTGGGCTAGAATAAGAAAGTTCTTAATGGGCCAGCAGGTATTTCCTAATAAAGTGATTTCCTTCCTATTTTTAAAACTAGGAAACTAAAACGATAAAAAGGAACTCAAATCAATTCGGAATAAAGAGTTTTTATATACTAAAATTATCAGAAAAATAAAATATAGATGATGGACATTTTTCCACGGCAAAAATAAAAACTTCAGAAAAAATTATTTTCAGAAAATTGCCTAAAAGGTTTATTTTCTTTTGCAAATAATTTTCAAATGACCCTCTAAGTTTGAGGGTTCAAATAACTTTCAAAATGCCCGTGGGTTTGAGGGTCATGTTCCTCCACTCTTTACAATGTATTTCCCGGCATTTCTTGCACGAAGAAAACGAATGGAAATGCAAAAGAATTCAAATGCAAACATCTCCGTTCAAATTATTCATAGTTGAAGAAGTCATGTCATCTTCTCTCTTTTCTTTTAAATGATTGAATTTGAATTCACCGGAGAAGGGGAAAGTCATTTTATTCCCTCTCATTCAAAAGTTTCGAAAAGTTTCAAATTTCACACAAGTTTCAGTCACTCCGCAAACAAACAAACAATCAATCTAATAATTATATTAACATTCCAAAATTTATAATTTTGGGATGTTACAAACTACCACACTTAAAATGAATCTCGTCCTCGAGATTCGAAGAGGCTAGAAAGAAAGGTTAGGGTTTGGAGGTCTTCTAACAAATCCAATCTCCGACAAGGTGGGATGCTACCACACTTAAAATGAGAGATACTGGTCCCTCAAAATGCTTTAACAATCCTCTGGGTTTTGGCAACTGACATCGCACAGTCTTCATATTAAATCCTTTGGTGATGCTCTCCCGTTGATATAAGATTCTTCCATTACTGGGTCTTCTTTAACTGACAGTCTCGTGGTCAATTCAAAATAACATATCGATGGTTCTCATGGTGGTCTACCATTTGTGGTTATCCTGCAGAGAGAGGGGTCTTGGTTTCATTCTCACCATAAAATTTCCTACTCGTGACAACAAGTGTCATGTACATGGGCTTTTCTTATACCACTCTAAGGCTTAAACAAAAGCTTCAAAGAACGTCGTCTCTCTCTATGGGTAAGTCTCTCAGATTTACCATTCCGAATAGCAAGATAAATGATAAGAGTAAGTCATCATGGTGATCAATCCATTCCGCACCCGAATCATTTCTCTGTATAAGGTTTAGCGAATCTCGCATTCTAACACTTGGGCATCCTCACAAGCGTTGCAGAATCTCTCTTGTCCACGAACGAAGTTCGGATAATCCATTGGTTCTGCAAGCTGAACCAAACATCTATCGTATCTTCACAACTCTCAGATTTTCGTATGCTCGTAAGAAAATGTTTGCTGATCCATCATAGCTTCTTCCATAAATCATATGCATTTCATAATCAATCCTTTATTACATCCTTAATTTATTCTCAAAAACTCCAACTCAAAAGTACCCTATTACAAATGTTGCCATCCACATGGTTCGGTATGGTCGAGCATTTCTGCCAACTTTATTCATGTGCCTCTCTTGGAGGTACTTTAGTTCCACTCGAACTTTCCAAGGTGCTCCTTGAAATCATCCATCTTTTGCTTCATCATGGTGGTCCTGAGCTTCATCTCCATCATCTCCTCACGTACTTCACTCAGGTATTCCTGGGTATGAAGGAGTCTTGCTTCAAGTATTTCTCCCATCTGACGTATGGCTTCCATGGAAGCTTCATGAACAGCATCAAAGAAGGTTGCTCGTGGTACACGTGAAATGAAGAAGTATTGCCCCATAGTATTTGGACAAACTCCTTTCACATGGTGGAGGTGTACTTCCACATACCAAAGTTCCACTCCATTTTCCATGAATGGGTAGCCTTTGTAGACTGCATCTCCTTCAAGATGAATGTGCTTCATCATGTCCTTCAGGATTTTCGGGTAATCATAATCACTGGTTAGGGTCATGATCGTTTCTGGGCCCTTGAGGAATGACTCATAGAGAGTTGTCATCTGCAGGTGTCAGTAAATAGGTACTCAGAGGAATCTATGTGTCTCCTTGGTAATCATGGTACATTCCTACTCAATGGATCCTGTGGGTTTACCGATTACTACCACACTTAAATGAATTATACTCATGCCTGCATAGACCATATTTTCTCATATCCTCATAATTGTTCAGAGATCTTTGTTCGAAGAGAAACAACGCATACAGTTTCAACATAGACAATCATGAGACAATAAATTCCATTTATTCATGATGTTATTACAATCTCAGGGACTTCTGTTACAAAAATTTCACTCCATGATCTCATGAAAAACAAGAGTGCTTCAGATTACACTTATTGCCACGGTCAAAACTTAACTACTCCATTCTAGCTTTCTTCCTTTGTGGACAATCGCTGGCAAAATGTCCTGCTTCCTTGCAACAAAAGCAAATGAGTTCTGAAAAGTCTCGAGGCTTCTTAGCTTCTGCTTTTGCTCCTTGGATTCCTGGCTTCCTTCCTGAGCACATGTATTTGTGGTGGCCAAATTTCATACACTTGTAACATCTGACATGACTCAGGTCTATATCTGCACAGATTTGGTTCTTCCGAGGGTACTTTTTCGTCTTTCCGGACTCCTTCATCTTGGCCAGTTCTTCTATTTCAAGTGGATCAAACTCCACTTCTTCCGTCGGGAAGTTTCCCAGATACTCTTGGCTTCTCTTCGTGCAGTCCTGTGAATAATGTCCTTCTTCTCCACATGAGTAGCATGCATTGGAGAAAAATCTGGTCAGACCTTATCCATCAGGGTCTTCAATATATTCGTTCATCACCGGCTCTTCTAGAATCTTCTTCCTGAGTGTTTTCTTCATTACTTCTTTCTGCTGCTTGACAACTTGTTGCACCTTGGGGTAAATGTGACACTGAGCTGGGTAGTGGGTGGTTCCTTCACAAAGGAAACAAGTCACCTGGCTGCTTGGGCACTCCTCAGCTGGGTGATTTTCTTCACAATGAGTGCATCCATCCGTGTGTTCTTCCTGGGTGTGTCCTATTTCTCCACAGATCTTGCATGCACAAGTCTTCTCCTTCGGATTATCATAGCCCTTGTGAATGAGATGGGATCTTAGCAGAGTCTTCTTGAATTCTTCCCAACTTTCTGCTCCACTAAATCCTTGTATGGCATGGTGCATTTTCCACCAGATAGCAGCACTTTGTGTAAAGTACTGAAGAGCGTGTTCCACTTCATACTTCCTTGAGATCAAGTTGCTCCCGAAGTGGTTCTCCATGTTCTGAATCCATATTTCAGCCTCCAGTTGGGTCATTGGTCCAGAGACTACAACTCCAGCTTCATACTCCATCTGGTAGGGTTGAGGTTTTGGGGATGAGACGGGTAAGAGAGGGAGGGAGATATACACAAAACAAACAATATTTTTGAAAATAGGTTTTATTTGTGGCCGTCGGAAAACACACACTAATGACGGCTCACAAATCATCGTATCTAACGTGGGTATATAACAGGGGTTTGGACTTCAAATGGTCATCTAAATATTCGAACGCTTCAGGGTCTTCAAATTCTTCGGGTCTTGAGAGTCTTCAATTGGTGCAGCTTCAACTGCATGATGAAATCCTCTTTACTTTGAAGTAGAACTCCGTTGATTCTTCATGAGGTCAAAGGGGTAAGGGTATTGTCCAACTATTGGAGGTGAGAGAGAACATTTGATGAAGTCAGAAGAGATGAGAGGTAAAGAATGTTCTTGGAAATAAAATTTTAGAGAGATCCTTTCCTAAGAGATTTCCAGTTTCTAGGGTCACGTCCTACAGTCAACATGTGCTCTGATACCATTTCTGTAGTGACCCGACTCAAAACGAGTCAAGCCTCTGTGTTTCGGTGCCATCCCTAGATCAGTATGCTGGCACACACAATACATCAATGTATATATCAAAGTGCAATGACATGTAAATAGCGTAAAACTGATATATACCTTAATTATCTCAGCGGAAGCGGTCAAGGGAGTGGAGTCCCAATAAACACCAACGGCAAGTTGAGTGTAGACCGTAACCCTGAATCATACTCTTACTCGTCGAAGAAAAATATCTGCAACATAAGACGTTGCAGCCGTGTAGATCAGCATATTGAATATGCCGGCAAGTCACATAAGAGAGGGGTGAAAAGTAATCATCTATACTATATGCATATATGGCAGGTGGGGCTATAAGTTTTTAGCGAAAAAGCAAGTTTTATCCTACATCAAGAGAGGGCTAAAAGCAAAATGTTACTACATTGTTGGTTGTTAACGAGATGGTTCCGCGAACCAGCTCTCATACCCGAGTTATCAATATTACCCTCATCAAATATACATAATGGTGTTGAGAAATCCAGATAACTTCACTTCCTTTGGCTCAAGTTGTCCATGACCGTGGACACGGCTAATCGATTAGCTTTGAGTACTGTGCAGAGTTTTGCACACGTTCCCCACAAGATTTGATGGCCTCCGTGTATGTCCTCGCACTTCAGGGGGTTTGAAGACCGGATGATCAAAACATGGTCTTTCAACGGGTCCCTCTGAATCCCTGTCGGTGCCCATCCAATCCTACCGTTCTTCTACATCTGCTAGCACCGCCTGTCCAGAGTCGCCGCGTTGTCCAACCAAGCCAGAGCCCATAATGACTTGTGGCTGTGCAGGTAAGCCTTGGGTCTTGAAAATATCCGTCCGTCTCTTTGAGCCTGGGTGAAGCTTTCCGCAGGATGTCATGGCCGTCCCCACCATCCCGGGCATCCACTGGGTTCTCCAGGGAGCCGATCAACCGTACTTCACCCAGTGTTGCATTGCGTCCGAGGTCTTGAAAATATTGTCTTAACCGGTCTTGATTATTTAATCAACCTCGCATCACTCGTGTTATGCACTCAACCGAAATCACGTCTACTCAAGCATAGCAATATAAAATTTGTCGTCCCGGGCCAAGTATCGGGGTTGTTGTGTGCCTACCACATGATACTGCAATCTATACTAAAATTTCCAAGTACCTAAGCAGCATGCAATTGGGCATAGGATGGTAGAACTACGATGCATAAAACACAGGTGATAGTATGATCAAAGTGACTTGCCTGGTGATGTTGACGAAGAAGAATTCCTTGAGAAAATAACATGATAGACTACTCGTCACTCTCCGATGAAATATATATAGTAAACATATCATTCACATAATAACTTCAAATAAGACTAGGGAGTCTTCTACTACGTCAAACACTAAATAGTTTTGTCTAACAGAAAATAATAACAAGGACTATGATATAAGTTTAACTAAGATAAAATAAAGTATTTTTCACAAAACTTATGAAAGTATTCCCAAACGGGATTTGAAACAATGGTGAAAACAATTGCACGTTACTACGGAACTAGAATTGATTTCATGAAAACAAATAAAAATAAAATAAAAACTTGTTGCAAAACTACTGTTAACTAACATAAACAAAACATAATAATATTTCTGAAATAATAAATAAAGTACTTTAAAAACAATTCTAGAAAAGGAACTAGCCGAAATCCTAAAAGAGGTGAAACAAAAATTGTTTCACATGAAACAGTGAGCTAAAATACTCAAACTAATCTTAAACCAAAAGGAATCAAATTAAAAGCTAATTTTAAACTCCTGGAATAAGCAAAACAAGGTTTAAACTAAACTAACAAACGAGGCGATCTCTGGTTGGCTAGGGGGTGTGCGCTGCGGTGCTAAACTAACAAACGTCCGCACAATAGAAGAAAACTGTTTGGCTAACTAAGTAAATAAAAACCACCGCCGGTTCTTTTTAGAAAAACCGAAGGGGTAAGTTACTCTAATCTATACCGTAGGATCTAGATCTAAGGGCTAAAACTAAAAAGAACAAAACAAGTAAAAAAAGAAAGAAAAAGGGGCCTTACCGTGGTGGAGCTGCTCCCGTGGCTGATGGTGGCCGAGGTGGGAGGTGAAGGGGGTGAGCTCCGGTGGGGTGGGGTACGGGCCGGCGAGAGGAGTGGTGGAGGCGGGGGCGAAGGGTGGGGCGCTCCTGGGAGGGGAAGGGAGGCGAGGTGGAGGGGGACGAAGTGGGGGCTGACGGGACCTGGAAGCTGTTGGTGTCTCTGGTCGCTGGTTCCAGGGGGAGGAGCCGAAGGGTGGAGGGCAACGGGGTGGCAAGGGGGCGGCGGTGGAGGGGGCCGAATTGGTGGGGAGAGGTGGCCGAAGGGTGGAGGTGGAGGAGGTGCAGGGAGGTGGCGAGGTGGAGGAGTTCTCTGGTGATGGGAGGAGTTCTGGGAGGTTTTCTGGTGACGACTCCGGCGAGGGGTGCGCGAGCTAGAGGCGAGGAGAGGCGGCGGTTTCAACGGGAATGGAACAATTAGGACGTGGGGCTTCTTATAGAGGTGACGGGAGGCGCTGGGAATGAATGTGCTTCGCGAATCCCGGAGGTGGGGATCCTCTGTCCATGGAAGGAAAAAAATCTTTGTGACGTGAGAGAGAGAGGAGGAAGAAGATGATCTTCTTGTTGGGCTAGAATAGGAAAGTGCTTAATGGGCCAGCACGTATTTCCTAATAAAGTGACTTCCTTCCTATTTTTAAAACTAGGAAACTAAAACGATAAAAAGGAACTCAAATCAATTCGGAATAAAGAGTTTTTATATACTAAAATGATCAGAAAAATAAAATATAGATGATGGGCATTTTTCCACGGCAAAAATAAAAACTTCAGAAAAAATTATTTTCACAAAATTGCCTAAAAGGTTTATTTTCTTTTGCAAATAATTTTCAAATGACCCTCTAAGTTTGAGGGTTCAAATAACTTTCAGAATGCCCGTGGGTTTGAGGGTCATGTTCCTCGGCTCTTTAGAATGTATTTCCCGGCATTTCTTGCGCGAAGAAAACGAATGGAAATGCAAAAGAATTCAAATGCAAACATCTCCGTTCAAATTATTCATAGTTGAAGAAGTCATGTCATCTTCTCTCTTTTCTTTTAAAAGATTGAATTTGAATTCACCGGAGAAGGGGAAAGTCATTTTATTCCCTCTCATTCAAAAGTTTCGAAAAGTTTCAAATTTCAAACAAGTTTCAGTCACTCAGCAAACAAACAAACAATCAATCTAAGAACTATATTAACATTCCAAAATTTATAATTTTGGGATGTTACATATGCAATCTCACCTCCTCATATTTGCTAGCCTCTTCGGTATCCTGGATCGTCCATTCTCACCTAAAGGATCATGTTGGAGAACGTTGCATGAGAAACAAAAATTATCCTACACTCACCATTGTAGGGAGAGTGGATCTACATACGCTTGTAGATTGCTAAGCTAAAGCGTTGGGAAACGCGGTTGATGTAGTCAAACATCTTCACGATCCTATCATGATCCGTCTCGCGATCCAATCACGAACGTCTCGATCAATTGCTGAATGGACGGCACCTCCGTGTTCGGAACATGTACATCTCGATGAGGCGTTCACCACCTCGTTCCAGCGAGTGTGGGTCAAGTAGTAGTTGAATTCTCCATCAACACGATTATGTGGTGGCGGTGGTTGTGGTGCTATTCTGGCAGCGCTACGCTGAGCGCTACCGAAACCGCAAAGAGAGGAGAAAACGATCTAGGTAGGGAGAGGGGTACCAAGGTCTTGGTGTGTCCTCTTGGGGTGCTCCATCCCCTCTATATATAGGTGGAGCAGCATGGGGGAACACCCCCTCCAAGCTCTAGGGCACAGCCAAGGTGGAAGGAGTTGGAATCCTAGTCCTCCTCCTTCCCTTCCATACAAAGGAAGACTTTCCACCTTTCCCAACTACATGGGTCTTGAGGGAGTTGTGTGCTTGGACAGTAAGACCAGGGCGCCTCCCCTCAACCTATACATGGGCCTTGAGGGAGTTGTGCACCTGGACCAATAAGACTAGTGCGCCTCCCCTCACCCTATGCAAACCCTTGGGACGTGGTGGAACCCTTGGTGGACTTCTCGAATCCTAAAGAAATTTCTGGAACTTTCTAAAAGCTTCCCAATACAATACCGGGAAAACCTGAAACTTTTCCAACAACCAAAATATGAGTACCCATATATATATCTTAACCTCCGGGATCTCTCACGGGACTCCGAACAACATTAGGTCACCAACAAGATAACGCAACTATGTCTATATCGTCACTGAACGTAAAGTGTGCAGACCCTGCGGGTTCAAGAACTATGCAGACATGATCGAGACACCTCTACGATCAATAACCAATAGCGGGACCTGGATGCTCATATTGGTTCCCACACATTCTACGAAGATCTATATCGGCCAAACCAACGATGTCAAGGAATTAGATAATCCTGTATGCAGTTCCCTTTGTTCATCGGTATATTACTTGCCCGAGATTCGATCATCGGTATCTCCATATCTATTTCAATCTCATTGTCGGCAATTCTCTTTACTCATTCCATAATAAAGGATCTCGTGAATAACACCTTAGCCACATTGCTTGCAAGATTAATTTGATGTTGTATTACCAAGTGGGCTCCAAGATACCTCTCCATCATATGGAGTGACAAATCCCAGTCTTGTTCCATGCCAAATCCACACACACCATCGAAGATACGTGTAGATCATCTTTATAGTCACCCAGTTACATTGTGACATTTGATACACACAAGGAATTCCTCCAGTGTCGGTGAGTTGCATGATCTCATGGTCATAGGAACAAATACATTGACATGTAGAAAGAAATAACAGTAAACTAGACACAATCAAACATTATTCTTAAGGTTTGGGTCATGTCCATCACATCATTCTCCTAATGATGTGATCCCATTATCAAATGACAACTCATGTCTATGGCTAGGAAACCTTACCCATCTTTGATCAATGAGCTAGTCTAGTAGAGGCTCACTAGGGACACAATGTTGTCTATGTATCCACACATGTACTTGAGTTTCCAATCAATACAATTATAGCATGGATAATAAACGTTTATCATGAACAAGGAAATATGATAATAACTAATTTATTATTGCTTCTAGGGCATATTTCCAACAGTCTCCCATGTGCGCTAGAGTCAATAATCTATTTCACATCACCATGTGATTAACACCTAATGAATTTTGGGGTTTGATCATGTTTTTCTTGTCAAAGAGGTTTTAGTCAATGGGCCTGCAACATTCAGATCCGTGTGTACTTTACAAATCTCTATGTCATACTTTAGATGCTCCTACCATGCTCCACTTGGAACTATTCCAAATGACTGCTCCACCATATGAATCCGGTTTTCTTCTTAGAGTCTTCCGGGTTGGTGTCAAAGCTTGTATCGACATAACCCTTTACGACGAACTCTTTTATCACCTACATAATCGAGAACCATTTACTTAGTCCTGTAGTTACTAAGGATAATTTTGACCGATGTCCAGTGTTCCACTCATGGATCACATTTGTACCCCTTGACAGCCTCATGGCAAGGCTCACATCACGTGCGGTACACATCATGGCATATTATAGTGTTGGGGAACATCGCATGGGAAACAAAAAATTTCCTACGCGCACGAAGACCTATCATGGTGATGTCCATCTACGAGAGGGGATTTCCGATCTACGTACCCTTGTAGATCGCACAGCAGAACGTCGCATATTTCCAACATATAGAACCTACGGCTAAGGCATAGGGGACGACCTTCGTCGTTTCTCTTTCTTCTGCCATGGTCGGGCTTTCAGTTTGACACAAACTCATACCGTACAATGCAGTCAAGAACTCTTTGTTTGTCTGATCCATTTCTAACTGCTTCAAAATCTTGTCAAGGCATTTCTTTATTGAAAGTTTTATGAAGTGTCCTGATCTATCTCTATAGATCTTGATGCTCTATACTTTTAGAAGCTTTAACCAGGTTTTCCTTTGAAAAAATTCTTCCAAGAAAATCTACATGTGTTCTTCAAATTCTACATTATTTCTGATCAACAATATGTCCCCACATATACTTATCATAAATTCTATAGTGATCCCATTCACTTTCTTGTATATAAAAGTGTCTTCATAAACTATCTATAGTCAAAAAGTTGTGATAACTCATCAAAGCAGTTATTCTAACTTCGAGATGTTTGCACCAGTCCATAAATGGATCACTGGAGCCTTCATTCCTTTTAGCTTCCTTAGGATCGACAAAATCTTCTCGTTGTATCACATACAACCTTTCCTCAAGGAAACCATTAAGAAAACAATGTTTTGACATCCATCTGCCATATTTCATAACTGAAAAAATGTAGTAACTGCTAACATAGTTCCAACATACTTTAGCGTCGTTACGGGTGAGAAAGCCTCATCGTAGTGAAATCCTTGAACATCTCGGCAACCTCTTTGTGACAAGTCGAGCTTTCTAAATGGTGACACTTACCATCATCATTTTTCTTCCTTGTAAACATCCATTTGTACTTAATAGCCTTACGACCATCAAGTAGTTCTTCCAAAGTACACACTTTGTTTTCATACATGGATGCTATCTCAGATTTCATGGTCTCCAGCCATTTGTCAGAATCCGGGTCCACCATCGCTTCTCCATAGCTCGTACGTTCATAGTTGTCCAACAACATGACCTCCAAGACAGGATTACTGTACCGCTCTAGAGTGGTACGTGTCCTTGTCGGCCTATTAAGTTTGGTACTATCTTGATGTGAAGCTTCATGATCACCATCATTAGCTTCCTCTTCAATTGGTGTAGGCGCCATAAGAACATCTTTCTGCGCCCTGCTACTCTCTGATCGAAGTGATGTTTCAAAAACCTCATCAAGTTCCACCATCCTCCCACTAAATTCTTTCAAGAGAAACTCTTTCTACAAATGCCTGTTCTTAGCAACAAACACTCTCCCTTCGGATCTGAGATAGGAGGTATACCCTACTTTTTCCTTTGGGTATCCTATGAAGATGCATTTATCTACTTTGGGTTCGAGCTTATCAGGCTGAAGCATTTTTACATAAGCATCGCAGCCCCAAACTTTAAGAAATAACAACTTAGATTTCTTACGAAACCATAGTTCGTACGATGTCGTCACAATGGAATTATATGGTACCCTATTTAAAGTGAATGTGGTTGTCTGTAATGTATAACCCCAAAACGGTAGTGCCAAATCAGTAAGAGACATAATCATACACACCATATCTAATAGATCACGCTATGACGTACAAACACACCATCACTTTATCGTGTTCCAAGCGACATGAGTTGTGAAACAATTTCCACATTGTCTTAAATGTATACCAAACTCATAACTCAGATATTCACCTATACAATCACCTCATAGAAATTTTATACTCTTGTCACGATGATCTTCAACTTGACTCTGAAATTGCTTGAACTATTCAACATTTCAGACTTGTGATTCATCAAGTAAATATACCCGTATCTACTCAAATCAAGTGTGAAGTAAGAGAATAACAATATCCACTTTGTGCTTCGGTACTCATTGGACTGTATACAACAAAATGTAATATTTCCAATAAGTCACTTGCCCATTCCATCTGACTGGAAAACGAGGTCTTCAGTCATCTTGCCCGTGAGGCATGGTCTGCATGTCTCAAGAAATTTAAAACCGAGTCATTCCAAAGATCCATCAGCATGGAGTTTCTTCATGTGTTTTACAACAATAGGCATGGTACGCATGTCTCAAGCGATTCAATATCGAGTGAGCCCAAAGTTCCATCAGCATGGATTTTCTTCATGCGTTTTTACACCAATATGACTTAAGCGGCAGTGACATAGGTAAGTGGTACTATTATTACTAACTTTACATATTTTGGCATCAATACTATGAACATGTGTATTACTATGATCGAGATTCAATAAACCATTCATCTTGGGTGTATGATCATATAAGATATTATTCACGTAAATAGAATAACCAATTATTCTCTAACTTACATAAATAATTGTCTCGCTATAAACAAAAGCAATATAATGTTCATGCTCAACACAAACACAAAATAACAATTATTTAGGTTTATCACTAATCCTGAAGGTAGATGGAGCGTGTGATGGTGATCACATCCACCTTGGAAGCACTTCCAACACACATCTACACCTCACCCTTAGCTAGTCTCTGTTTTATTCAACATCTCCTGTTTCAAATTACTTAATATTAGCAACTGAACCTGTATCAAATACCCAGGGGCTACAACGAGTACTAGTAATGTACACGTCAATAAATTGTATATCAAATATAACTTTTCTTACATTGGCATCCTTCTTATTTGCCAACTATATGGGACAGTTCCACTTCCAGTGACCACTCCCCTCATAACACAAGCAATTAGTCTTGGGTTTGGGTTCAACATTGGGTTTCTTCAGTGTAGTGACAACTGTCCCGTGATCCTCGAAGTTTCCCTTCTTGACATTACCCGTCTTGAAACTAATGGTTTTACTAACTATCAACACTTGATGCCCCTTCTTGATTTGTACCTTCGTAGTGTCAAACATCACGAATATCTCAGGGATCATCTTCTCCATGCCTGGTATGCTATAGTTCATCACGAAGCTCCAGTAGCTTGGTGACAGTGACTTTGAAGAACTATGTCAATCTCTAACTTATCTAGAAGATCAACTCCCACTTGATTCAAGCGATTCTAGTACCCACACAGTCTGAGCACATGCTCACCGATTGAGCTATTCTCGTTCATCTTGTAGGGAAAGAACTTGCCGGAGGTCTCATTCCTCTCAACATGGACACGAGCCTGAAATCCCAATTTTAGCTCTTGGAACATCTCATATGCTCCGTGACATTCGAAATGTCTTTGGAGCCTCAATTCTAAGCCTTAAAGCATGACACACTGTACTATCAAGTAGTCATCAAAAACGTGTTTGTCAGATGTTCACAACACCCATGTACGACGCTTGAGGGGGTGGCACACCAATGGGCGCATCAAGGGCATAAGCCCTATATGCAATAATGATGACAATTCTTAGTTTACCGACCTAGTATGCATAATTCTAGTATCGTCTTTCAACTTAGTTTTCTCTAGGAACGCATCAAAAATACATAGCAGCTATAGTGCGAGCTATTGTTCTACGACATACTTTGCAAATGCAACTTAGACTATGTTGTTAATAATGAGTTCAACTAATCATTTTACTTAAGAACTCCCACTCAAATCAATATCCCTCTGGTTGTTCAAGTGTTACACGATCCAAATCCACCAACCCAAGTCATGTTTAACCCAAGTGTTCTGCATGTGCAAAACTGGCTTACACCCATTGTATGCGAACATACTATCTATCGCACCCGATCATCACGTGGTGCCTCAAAACGAGGAAACTTCGCAATGGTGCACACTTGGGGAGAACACAATTTTATCTTGAAATTTTTGTGAGGGGTCATCTTATAATTCTACCGTCATCCTCAGAAAAATACAATGCATAAAAGGATTAACATCACATTCAAATAAAAATAGTGATATGATATGGCCATCATCTCGTGCTTTTGATCGGCATCTACACAGCATCGGCATGATCTCCATCGTCACCGGCATGACACCATGATTTCCATCACCATGATCTCCATCATTGTGTCACCATTGAAGTTGTCGCGCCATCTATGCTTCTACCACTATTGCTAACTCATAGCGACCATGTAAAGAAAAAAGACACAAATAATTAAAAACAACCCTATGGCTCCTGCCGGTTGCCGTACTCATCAACATGCAAGTCGTGATAATATTTACAAAACATGATCATATAATACATCATATATAGCTTGATGATGCCTTCACCACCTATCGGGACCCCAATCCTAAGCCATAAGAATCTAGCATGTAACACATCATATCACTTTGTGGCCTCACGCACGGTAATGCCCACGGCTGCCACCTTACCTTGGCTGGCACCTTTTGCACCTTTTGGCTCACGTATATGAATATATCGCTAGAAATCATATGTCAGAGAACCTGGGTCAACATGACTAGTTGTAGACCCAACTGGCACAACAATACTGGTACATGCATACATAACCCAGCAATGCACGTGTCAGTCATCAACGTGTGTAGATGAGTTGTAGCAAGCTACATGGACTCCATTACACCACGTGACATTACCCTGTAGGGACAGACACACCAACAAAGAAGGATACATGTTGGTCAATCAATCTGTTAGGCGCAGTAGCTAGCTACCAGGGCTTAGTGGAAGCACAACGAGGCATTTTCCTGTAGAGTCGGCTACCATAGGCACACAACTAGGTGTCGAATCGCACACATACCAATGCATTTCAAACATACGCACAATATGCACGATATGTGTAGATACAACATGGCATCACCAGATAACTCTACAACACATCATTTATTTAGAAGGCTCCAAAGAGCCAACAAAGTATAATGTTCCAAGCAGGGGGTCACATGACACAACATTCAGAGCATACAAATTACAAGCGGAAATTACATGTATGGGTACAGACATCTACTAAAACGGATGGAAGAGCGTGAAAAACTACAGCGACCCTACCAGAGAAGCCACATCACTATCTGTGTTCCCAAGGTAATCCGATGATGTCAACATCAAGAGGAAAACGTAAAGTGAACAACATCTATCTGTACAAAAAAGTAGATAAGCAACAGTGACTACGAAACTACTCAGGAAGACTTACTTCAGAACTAACTACTTATGCATCATGTATCAATGAATGGAATTGTGGGGTTTACTGCAGAAATGTTATCTTTAACCTTTGGCTAATCTAGACTATGACAATGTATCATTCCTCTCTCGTCTCCCTATATCCACAACAACAATAAACCACCCTGGATCCTCTATCGTATTCCAACGAGAAGGCCATCCATAGCACTCAAACTTATGGTGCACATTTTAGAGTTTCCATTAAAGTTATCTATGAACCATGCAAGTCTCCAAGTAGTCCATGTCCGAGGACGCGGTTATTCGAATAGATAGTTACCCTGCATGGGTGTACTTCGTTAGACATGCTTCTGCCACTTATCGCCATGTGCACATAAAACAAGCACCTCGACAACCTTCAAGCGGAAGCCGAGCAAGGGAGTCGGTCACAGACGTTAACTTACAATGACTCACGTCCAAGGTGCCTATCTGAGTTGGAACCCATAATGCAACTCCGGCCGAGGTTTCCAACATGGCCTCAAACGATGTGAGCAGGGCCCCAAGCCGGTCCCGAGTGGGCCATTCATCCACTTCGTTGGCCGTTTCATGACCTATGAATGTTTCAGACTACTCCGACTCTTGCACTAAGAACAGAGTAATTAATAGGTCGAGAAAGCTTGAGTTACTGGAGCCTAATGTGAAGTAGTAGCAAGTCTTGGAACACCAACACAAGATCTCAGGTCCTATGTGCAGTGTCAACGAGACAACCCACCATGTACTCCTACATGGTGTCTCATCGCTACCTTTACCAAAACAAGTTCACACGCTTAACTCTCATCAGTAGGACATGTTCATTACAACTCATCATCAAGATGGTCAGACCAACTCAAATCTAAGCATAGCAAGTAAAATAGGGTAATGGCACAACATGGCTCAAGCATCTACCAGGTATGCTAGGTTGCTTGGTTTAATTATTTATTGTGACAATGACAGGTCATGCAAATGAATGGGTTCATCTACCGTGACATGAGTAACAATTGAATCATCTTATCCTAATGCATTGAAATGAGAGCAACAGGGAGAGAGTGGGATTCTATCAGAATGCTCAAGGGGGGTAGCTTTCCTCTAGATCAGAAGAACTCACCTGTTCTCCAATGTCGTCGATAACTACGACTCGCAAGTCTATCGACAAGATCAAACAAGGTAAAAACTAAGCACGACAAATGATTCACAATGATGCATGAGCATCGAATGTTAACATCTTGCTAGTTTTGTCTAATGCAAGTGACCGCAATTTAAATGGAAGTTATTTAACCAATATAGATCAATTTCAAACTCCACATATCAGCATTTATATGCCTTTAATGAAATTGCATGAAAATGATACAATTAGATTCCATGAATTTTTCAGATAATTTTTCATATATAAATTATTTCATTTGGAGCTATAAATTATTTTCTACGAATTTTAGAAGTTGAAGTTATTTTATGGAATTTCCTTGAATTGTTTTAATGCATAAAAACACCAATTACGTGAGCATTGCATAAAGCTGGCGTCAGTGGTCAACCGCACCAGGTCCAGGCCAAACCTGACTAGTCGGGTCCACTGGTCAGTGACCCAGGGGTTAATCTCGCTTAACCCACGCAGACCGGCTTTTGACCTTCTTCTGGGCCCCGCTGTGAGTGATAAGGGCGGTGCAATTAATGCTAACTGGCCAGCCACATCAGTTCCCACCGAAGTTTGTTCAGCGGCGAACAAAATTTCGGCAGAGGCTCGTCGGAGTTGCTCGAAATCTCGCTGCGGGGCACCATTTCACGCGTGGTTTGCGGCTACGGTGAGCTGGCGATGCGCCTCATCCAGCAGGGGAGGCTGGGGTGGCCGGAGTTTGTTGGCAGCGAGCACGTGGTGGCGGCCGGAGCAACGGTTTCGGCGTGAGCGAGGCTGTAGTGAACGACAAGCTCAGGGGAAAGGGGCTACGCCTTCCTGGGATCACTAGGAACACGTGGATGTGCTCGGATCCGAGCCATGGTGGTTGTGGCCATGGCCACACCATTGCCGGCAGCGAGGGGCTCGGGTTCTGGTGGGGTGGATAGCTAGGGGCTGAAGGGACCACATGAGTAGGGGAAAAGGGGCAGCAGCTCACCACGATGTGGATGGCATTGACGGCGAGGTCAGGGACGGCCTGAGCAGAGCGAATCAACGACGGGGTCCTTCGGTTGCTTGCGGTGGAAACGATGATCGCGACGATGCTGCGGGGCCTCTGGCTTTGATTCCTTCCCGGGTAGGACGAGGGTGACGAGGCGAAGACGATGGGCTTGTCAGACGGGTGAGATGAGGCCGGTAGTCGCGGCAGTGCACGGTGGCGCTCTCGGGCAAGGGAGAAAGAGCGAGCTAGGAGGGACAACGAGGCGAGGGGAGGAATGGTGAGGCTGGTTCAATTCAGATGACATCGGGGTGGTAGTCCCCGACGTCGATGTATCCTGGGGAGGTAGATATGATGGTGGGATGGTGGCACGACCGTGTGCGCGCGTCGGGCATGCGCCCAGTCTTATTGGCGCTAGGAGGAAGAAGACCCTCCTACCCGTAGTGGTCTAGCCGACTCGCACACGAGGTAAGGTTTCTTTCTTCTATTTTCTTTTCTGTTTTCTGTTTTCATACATTTGTGTTGATTCGAAAATATATCAAACCATTTTATAAGGTCATGAAATTAATTATGTGGACCAAGTGGAATTAACCAGTGCCACACATAAAGTCTTAGATTCATTGGACTTATATTTTATACATAGAAAATATAAATCCAATGCAACTATTTATTGGATTAACTAAAAAGCCCCAAAAATGTTTCTCTTATTCTAAAATATTGGTTGAAATTTTTACCTTATGCTTATATTTTATTAGAACACCTGGGACATTTTCTTAAATCTATTTGAATTAATTTTTATATAGCTTATTTGACAAACATTCCTTCTTAGGGTTGATCACTTCCTCACTTCATTGTCAAAAAAATTATAAATGCATGCATGAATGCATTAGCAAACATAATTATACTATGGTTGTGACAACTCACACCCACTAAACAAGAAAATTTCGTCCCGAGATTGAGGAGTAGTGGGGAAGAGGTTAGGGTACTCAAGCCGAAGACGATCTTCCCGCTCCCAGGTTGCTTCATCCTCAGAATGGTGAGACCACTGAACCTTGCAAAACTTGATGTTGTGATGCGGAGTGTTGGTCCTAGTTTCATCAAGAATACGAACATGATATACTTGATATGAGAGGTCATCTTGGAGATCAAGCGTTTTGTGGTCCACTTCACGGATAGTATAATTGAAGCAACGCTTGAGTTGAGAAACATGGAAGACATCGTGAACTTTAGAAAGTTGCGGGGGTAGTTCCAATTGGTACGCAACCTCTCCTTGTTTAGCGAGAATGTGAAAAGGACCAATGTAACGAGGACCCAATTTTCCTTTGATACCGAAAAGATGGATACCCTTCAGAGGTGAAACCCGATGAAAAGCCTTCTCGTCTACTTCATAACTTACTTCCTTATGACGGCGGCCATATTGGCTCTTTTGACAAGATTGGGAGGTTTTCAATTTTTCATGAATGACATCTTCGTCCATAAAGAACTTCGAAAGGAGCTTTGCCAAGACTAGACTTTAAGCTATTGTTATAAGAAAATGCAGCGAATGGAAGGAATTTCTCCCAATTCATTCAGAATGAGATAACAAAGGCTGTGACCATATCATCGAGAATTTGTTTGACTCTTTCTACTTGACCACTTAACTAAGGGTGATAAGCGGTGCTAAAGGAGAGATGGGTTTCCATAATATTCTGGAAACTTCCCCAAAATCGAGAGGTGAATAGACTTCCACGGTTTGAATTGATTTCTAAAGAAACACCATGAAGGTAAACTGTTCGAGAAATATATAGATCTGCTAAGTAACTAGCTGTTATACTTTCTCGAAGTAGAAGGAAATGAGCAACTTTCAAAAGGCGATCAATGACCAAGAAGATGGCATCATTCCCTTCCTTAGTCTTTGGAAAGCCGGTGATTAAATCCATACCGACCTTCTCCATTTTCCACTCGGGAATAGCCAAGGGGCGAAGATTGACGGCATGCCTTTGATGCTCTGCCATAATGCGACGACAAACATAATAGTTAGCAAAGAATTGAGAGATTTCTCGGTTCATCCGTGTCCACCAGAACCTGTGGCATAGGTCCTAATACATCTTAGTACTACCGGGATGAATCGTGAGAGGAGATTCATGAGCTTATTTATGGACCAGTTCTCGAAGTTGTTGGTTCTTGGGAACCACAAAATGGTTCACAGAGAATACAATGCCTTGACCATCTACCGAGAAGAAACCAACAATTCCTTTGGCAATGTTGCTCTTGCTCAGGGAAATTCCCATATCCTGCTTCTGGGCAGCTATTATTTCATCCTCAGTAGTCGGTTTATCCTCCAAGGTAGAAAGGAATGCTTGAGGAACAATGTGCATATTAATCTTATGAAATTCCTCATGGAGAACTCGCTGACTTTGTAGCAACATGAGGTTTTTACAATAGGATTTACGACTTAGTGCATCAGCCATGACATTGGCTTTGCCTAGGGTGTAAGATATTCCTAAGTCAACTGGACCCAATGTCTTTAACTGAGATTGAAATCCGGTTGGCTGAATATACACTTGAGACTCTGGTGATCAGTGTATATTTCACAATGATTACCTAGAAGGTAATGTCCCCAGGTTAACAGTGCATGAACTAGAGCGGCAAGTTCCAGATCGTGTGTTGGATAATTCTCCTCATGTGGAAGTAGCAGTCAAGACGCATAGGCAATCACATGACGATCTTGCATAAGAATGCAACCAAGTCCTTGACGCGAGGCATCACACTAGATAATGAAGTCCTTTGTGAAATCAGAGGGCACACGTATCGGGGCAGTAGTTAGTCGTCTTTCCAACTCATGAAAACTTTCCTCACATAGTGGGGTCCACTCAAACTTATTATCTTTCTTGAGGAGTTCAGTTAGAGGTTTGGCAACTTTGGAGAAGTTCTCAACGAACCGGCGATAATAGCTCGCTAAGCCGAGGAAACTCCTACCTTGCTTCACCAGTTCAAGTGGAGTCCAATCAAGAACATCCTCCACTCTCTCGGGATTGACAGCAATACCTTTCATAGAGAATACATGGAAGATAGGTCACTTGTGGCAACCATAATTCACATTCAGAGAATTTGGCATAAAGGCGGTTCTCCAGAAGTTTCATCAATGCCAGCCTAAGATGATCAACATGTTCTTCTTTGTTATTTAAGTAAATAAGGATATCATCGAGGTAAACCACGACGAATTTGTCCAAGTACTCCTTGAAGATCGAATTCACCAAGTGGGAGAAGGTGGCTGGGCATTGATTAAACCGAAGGAGATGCCGTTGTACTCGTATTGGCCATAACAAGTGACAAAGTCCATCTTGGGAATGTCCCCGTTCCCGATTTTGATATGATGATAACCTAATCTCAAATTCATCTTAGAAAAGACTGCAGAGCCAGTGAGCTGATCATACAGGTCGAAGATCTTGGGGAGGGGATATTTGTTCTTTATCATGACCAGATTGACCGGTCGATAATCTACAACCATCCAATCCGTACCATCCTTCTTCTTGACTAGGAGGACATGAGAAGACCATGGAGAAGAACTAGGACGGATGAAACCTTACTTCAAAGATTCAATGAGTTGGATTTTAAGCTCAGCTAGCTCTAGATGGGACAACTTATAGGGTCTTCTCGCAATTGGAGCGGTTCCCAGAATAAGTTGTATGATAACCTCTACTTCTTTGTCAGGTGGAAAACGTGGCCCTTCTTCTGGAAAGACATCTGGAAAGTCACGGACTACTGGAATGTTTTCAAGGTCTAGAAGAGGATTTGCATTGAGAGCATATATCTGGCATTTTGAAATACAAGACGAGACATTGACTATCTGGCCAGAAGGATGAGTCTGTTGAACAGACCTAGAGAAACAATCAATTTTGGCATGATGAGTTGAGATTTAATCCATCCCCAAAAGGATATTGATGTTAGAAGTCTTAAGAGCTATGAGGGAGGCAAGGAATACTGAACCATCGACAAGGATTTGGTTTGCATGGCTTGCTGCATTATTTTGCCATTTGGAACCTAGAGTTTGAATTACTAATGGTTCGGGCATATCCTTAAAACCAATGTTATGCAAGAAGGCATAATATTCAGAGATGAAGTGTGGGATGCTCCATAGAGAAATAGAACTGAAGCTGGTTGAGAATTCACAAAAAGCGTCTTAAGCAAGACATCCGCATCATCTTGAGCTTCTTGTGCAACTACATGGTGCACACATCCATGTGTTAGAGCAACTAACTTACCTTTAAGCTTCTTAGTTGGTGTCTTGCGACGAACAACACCCATTCCTGAAGGGGGTGGAACATAACCACGCAGAGGACAATCCCTTGAGTAGTATCCTATTTGGCTACACTTCAAGCATGCTCCATAAATAGGACGTGGATCTAGGTTTAACACTTGGTTCATGAGGTTCTTCTGGGGAAGACTTGGCATCGGCAAATGAGGCGCCACATAGGATGGCCTCGATACATATATTTGAGGAAGAGCTGCATTGGGGATCCATATCCTATGCTTCTAGGATATAGAAATTGAAGATGATCCAACATCAAGGGTGTGCTTGCGAGATTCCACGTAGGTCATTCTGCTTGTTTCTGCTTGGATGGCTTTGTTCACAAGAACCTGGAAACTGATAACTCGTGCATACTTCGATCATGATGAAGCTTTCGGTTAAGATATTTTCTGAAACTAGCTTGATTCTTGGCATCTGTGGATACTTTTTCAAGTGCATAACACGCAAGGCGTCCAAACTCAAGACTATAAGCATCCACATTCATCTTGCCTTGAGTCAGATTGGAAAACTGCTCTTGGTTCCAATCTATTAGGGCCAGCAAAATATGATGCTCACGAAAAATCACACAGAACTCCTCCCATCTAGTAACTTGGCCAGCATGATGCATGGCCTCGATGTTGTCCCACCCTAGGCTAGCAAAATCTTCAAGGTGATATGTGGCATGGATAACCTTGTCTCCTTCAGCCACGTTTGCATAACATAGCTTGTTGTTGATACTTTGGAGCTAGTGTTCTGCATTTAGTGGCTCAACGGAGTCTTGGAAGGTGGGAGGATTCAATATGATGAAGTCTCTGATGGATACTAGCTCATAGCGCTGATGGGATGTATATATTCTGCTCGATGTGCTCCAACATACCGTTGGTGGCACACTTGTTCCACTCCGTTTCTAGCATAACCTGCGCCAACAAAGGCGGGTCGGGAGGATCTTGTTTATCCATACCATCTCCATGGTTGTGACCACGACCAGAAGAACTCCGGGTTACTGAAGACATCCACAAGAAAGCATCCAGGGTTCAGAATCAAGGAAGAATAATGAAACTTATCAAAACCTAGGATAACTTGGAAAACATAACGGTTGTATCGGCATGAAATATGAGGTAACCTGCAAGATATTTGAGCAACATAACAACTCAAGCTCATGGTTCAAGGTGTAGAGAGAACATAAGCATCACTTCTCACAACTCTGATGGAAACATGATTTGACACACAAGAGCCATCTTATAAGTCTACGGATCGAGTAACTAGTGATCCTAGCAGATAAGTAAGAAGCCTAGTCATTAATCCCCGTAGAAGAGAAGAGGGTGACTCAAAACAGAGTGACTCCAGGAAAGGAGTAAAAAGAATCTATGTTCCCTTCCACAATCAATTCCCTTATATAACTAAAGCATTATTAGACTCAAGATCGACCGGTTTGGCTTGGTAATCCGATAATCAGTCAATCTCTGATTCCAACATTTTCAGGACCCCGATCCTAAGCCATACGAAACTAGCATGTAACACATCATATCACTTTGTGGCCTCACGCACGGTAATCCCCATGGCTACCACCTTACCTTGGTTGGGACTGTTTGCACATTTTGGCTCACGTATATGAATATATCACAAGCAATCATATGTGAGAGAGCCATGGTCGACATGACTAGTTGTATACCCAAGTGGCACAAGCATGCAGGAATAGGCATACAAAACCCATAAATGCAGGTGTCGGTCATCAGATTTTGTAGACGAGTCGTAGCAAGCTACATGGACTCCATTACACCACGTGACATTTCCCTATAGGGACACACACAACAACAAATAAGGATACATGTCGGTCAATCAATGAATCTAGAGGAGTAGCAAGCTACCAGGGCTCAGTGGAAGCACCAAGAAGCATTTTCCCGTGGAGTAGGCTACCATAGGCACACAACTAGGTGTTGAGTCCCACACATACCAATGCATTTCAAACATATACACAATATGCACGATATGTGTAGATACAACATGGCATCACAACGTAACTCTACAACACATCATTTATTTAGAAGGCTCCCAAGAGCCAACATAGTCTAATGTTACAAGCAAGGGGGTCACATGACCCAACATTCAGAGCATACCACCATACAGCGGAAGTTACATGACTAGGTACAGATATCTACTAAAATGGCTGGAAGAGCTTGAAAAACTACAACGACCCTACTACAGGAGCCTGGCCACTATCTCGATTCCCAAGATAATCCGTAGATGTCAACATCAAGAGGGAAACCTATAGTAAACAACGTCCATCTTTGCAAAAATGTAAATAAGCAACACAGAGTACGAAAGTACTACTTCAGAACTAACTACTTATGAATCATGTATCAATGAACGGGATTGTGGGGTTTACTGCAGAAATGCCAGCTTTGACCTTTGGTTATCTAGACTACGACAATGTAGCATACCTATCTCGTCTCCCTACGAGAGAGCACACTCGAATCGACATATCCATCCAGAATACAACTAGAATAAGAAGGAGGGGGAGGAGGAGGAGAAGACTAAAAGAAGGAGAAGAATAATTAAGAAGAAGGAGAAGAAGTAGGTCAAGATGATTACTTATATTGTTTTGAGCTTATTGTTTTTTGACCAACTACTGCAGGGTAAAGACCCCACATCCTTTTATTTTATTTCATATCACAAATAGAACTATCTACAAGATAGGAGAAAAATATACAGGGGGTGTGGAGGAGAGTATACAGACCTCACGGAGGAAAAAAGGAGATCCACTTTAGGAGATCATCATTAAATCTAGCCTTAATTTTGTAATCTAAAAGGGAAATGTCATGAACAAAATTGGATTTCCATCTGTTAAAGATTGGACGCTCATTGTTGAAAATCTTCGCATTTCGGGTGGTCCACATATTCCAGCATGCAGTCAAGATCACATCACAGAAGAAGGGGTGATGGAAGTCTCTTTTAGCTCTTAGAGTACTGTCCCACATGGAGTTTCCCTGCCATGAAATTGGAAGATAGTTCAAAACCCTCGTGTTGAACATGCAGGTAAAGAAGAGATGACAACTGTCCTCTTTGATCATTGCATTACAAAGAACACACTAATTGGAGTCTGGAACATTCCAATGGCATCCCTCGAGCATGTCTTGAGTGTTTAGCCTGCCATAATGAGCATCCAGGTAATCATCTTTATTTTCATGGTGTCATTTTGGAGGAAGATACACTAAGTTATGAGCTAACCAAGGTTCTTGTGCTATTTTTGACCTAACTAAGCTAATTATGTGAAAATGAACTAAATAAGCTAATGATGTCATTTTTGAGGATAATTAGCTAAGTATGTCATTTTGGAGAATAAAACTAGAAGCAGAAGAAGGAGGAGGAGGAGAAGACTAGAAGAAGGTGAAGATGATTACTTATCTTGTTTTGAGCTTATTATGTCATTTTGGAGGAAGATACGCTAAGTTATGACCTAACCAAGGTTCTGGTGCTATTTTTGACCTAATTAAGCTAATTATGTCATAAATGAAATAAATAAGCTAATTATGCCATTTTGGAGGATAATTAGCTAAGTATGGCATTTTGGAGAATAAAACTAGAAGAAGGAGGAGGAGGAGGAGGAGAAGACTAGAAGAAATTTGTTGTCTGCCTCGCCTTTGCCGTCTACTGACGCATCACAAAGGTACTCATTGCCGTCAGCTGTCACAGTGCTGACGACAAAGAGGTGTCTGATGGCAAAGGTTTATTTTGCCGTCGGACACCTCTTTGCCGTCCGCTGGCGGACGGCAAAGAAGCCTTATGCGGATGGCAAAGGGTGGGCAGACGGCAAAGCCCCCACAAACGGCCGAAACCCCCACCCCACCCACCACTCCCCTTTGACGTCTTCCTGGGTACCCTTTTCCATCCGCCTGGGAGCACGGCAGACGGCAAAGGGGACAGCGGATGCCCCCACCCGATGCCTCCCCCACCCCACCCCTTTGCCATCTGCCTGGGAGTCCTTTGCCGTCTGCTTGGGGGCACGGCGGACGACAAAGGGGCGGCCCACCAAGCACTATCAGGGCCGCCCCCTCCAACCCCCGCTTCCCACGTGGCCCCTCTCCTCGAATCCCCCACCCCGCCCGATGTCCCTCCGTGCCGACGTCCCTCTATGCCGCCCCGACATCCCCTCTCCTCACTATCCGTCGGCCCCCTATGCCGCCCCCTCTCCTCACTCGCCGTCGGCCCCCTGCGCCGCCCCCTCTCCTCAGTCGCCGTCGCCCCCCTGCGCCGCCCCCTCTCCTCACTCATCGCTGGCGCGGCCCCCTCCGCCGCCCCTCTCCTCACCCGTCGTCGGCCCCCTGCGCCGCCCCCTCTCCTCACTCGCTGCCGGCGTGGTCCCCTGCGCCGCCCCTCCCCTCACCTGCCCCTGCATCGCGCCTCCCCTCAACCGCCCCCTGCGTCGCCCCTCCCCTCACCCGCCCCCGACGCCGCCGCTCCTCTCACTGGCTGCGGGCGCCGCCCCAGGCGCTGCCCCCTCCCCTCACCGGCTTCTGGCGACGCCCCTCCCATCACCGGCTTCTGGCGACGCCCCTCCCCTCACCGGCCGTCCCCAACTCCGATGAGTGCCTCATGTACCCATATTTTCTGTTTTTTTTAAATTAGATAGTTAGTTTTTTTCTATTTCTTGTGTTAAATTAGATAGTTAGTTTATTAGGTACTAGACATAAGAAAATAACTTAGAGGATAGTTATTTTAGGTAGAATAAAATTGATAGAAAAAATATATAGAACAGAAAAAACTTAGAAGATAATAATAGAAGAAAAAAAGAAGAAGAAAAAAGAAGAGGAAGAAGAATAAGAAGAAGAAGAAGAAAGAGGAGAGGAGGAGAAAGAGAAATGAAAGAAGAAAAAAGAAGAAGAGGAGGAGGATGAGGAGAAAAAAGAAGAAGAATAATAATAATAAGAAAATGATCAAGAGGAAGAAGAAGAAGAAGAAGAAGAAAAAGAAGAGAGAGGAAAAGAAGAAAGAAGAGGAAAAAGGAACCCCGGCACCCCGGCATTGACCCTCGACCCCCGACCCCTGACGCCCGACGCCACTAACCCTCGACCCTCGACCCCCGACGCCACTCACCATCGACCCCCGACCCTCGATCCCCGACTCCCGATGCCACTTACCCTCGACACCCGACCCCCGACACCTGTTCGGCCTCTTGTTGACCGAAAAGACCCCAACCCCCGACGCCAGTGACCCTCGACCCCCGAAGACACTGACCCCCGACTACCAATGCAACTAACCCTCGACCCCCGACGCCACCGACACCCGACACCCAACACCACCGACCCTCGACGCCACTAAGCGCAAACCCCCGACACCTCTTCTGCCTACTTTTGAATGAGAAGTTGCTTTTCGGCCTTCTAGAGGCCGACAAGGGTCATAGTTTTGTAAATTAGGAGTTAGGCCACATATTTTCCGATTGTGTTAATTATAAATACATCGTATTCGTGTTGATCGTCTGAATTTCACTGTGCATTTGTTCGACGACCTCCACGTGCGTTGGACGAGCTCCGCCCTTGCGTTTGTTGGTGAGCAGAAATGACATCTCCTCCTACCCCCTTAATTTGCTCTGTCCCGGTCTTCATGCCGATGAAACTTTCTAGCTATAGGTTTCTTCAATCATGAGTATGCGTGACCAGTATGCGTCTCCCGTTCGAAAGGGCGACATCTATAAATATGCATTTCTTTGCATATTTATAACCGCCATCCTTTCGAATTGTCCAACATTATCCATGGACATCCCGAGTATGTGTAGATTGGGTTCGTTTTCCCGTAGGCTGTGCTCTGGATCCGATGCAGAATATCGTCAGTGCCTCCCTGTTGTTTTCCGGGTACACATCCTCTCTGCTTATTGCCGAGACGTGTATCAGGAGAACAGCGGGGAGGTGCTGGCAAAATTTTGCGGCGCATTTGGAGTAGAGCATGGGAAAACGAACCCAATCTACACATACTCGGGTGGGATTAGGACCTATCTTTACCTATTAGCGTGTAGGTTGCATGGACGTAATAAAACTGACAAACTTGATTAGCGTATGAATATAGATGATGAATTATATATTTATTTCTTGTGCCCCCATAGGTAGCTAGGCAACATGAGTGATCGTGCTTGGATGTACACTTGTCACCCTAGTCAGAAAGACATGACCAATGAATGGTTAACAAAAACCAGAGGGTTTGTGAGAGCCGCATTTTCAAATGGCCAGCAAAAAACATGGTGCCCCTATCCCAACTGCGACAACTGGAAAAAGCAGACAGAGTTTGAAATGGCTAAACACCTGGAGAAGTGGGGTTTTACGCATAATTATATGGTGTGGACTTTTCATGGTGAGTCTGACCAACGTGCCAGAGCTGAGGTGATTCGTCGTCGCACAGACGAGCATGGTACCGGGATTGAAGACATGGTGCAAGACTTTGATGATGCTCGGGATTTAGACGATGAGATGGAGGAATCTGCAAAGGGCTTCTATCAAATGTTGGAGTCTTCAAAATGTCCTCTCCACGAGCAGACTGAGCTTTGTCAGCTGGATGCCATCGTGCAAGTAATGGCTCTGAAGGCTCAATTCAACCTAGGCAGAGAATGCTACGACGCGATGATGACGATATTTGGACGCTTTCTACCCAAAGGCCATGTACTGCCTGCAAACCTGTACCAGTCAGAGAAAATCCTCCGTGTACTTAAGATGCCCTATGAGAAGATACATGCCTGTGAGAATGTATGTGCCTTATTTAGGCTTGAGTATGCGGCCTTGAACTATTGCCCCATTTGCAATTCTTCCAGGTATATTGTGGTAGACAACGGTATGGGTGAGAAGAATCAGACCAAAATCGCCATTAGTGTTCTTTGGTATCTTCCAATCGTACCAAGACTTCAACGTCTTTTCTTGGTCGAAGAGACGGCCAGACAGATGACATGGCACAAATTGGGCAAAAGAACCGAACTAGATGCGGATGGGAACAAGATGCTGGTACACACTTCAGATGGTTTTGCGTGGAGGCACTTCAATGCATTACATAAGGATAAATCGGAAGATCCAAGGCAACCTAGAGTTGCCATCAGCACAGATGGGTTCAATGTGTATGGCATGACGGCAACACAATACAGTTGTTGGCCCGTATTTGTCATTCCACTAAATTTGCCACCCGGAGAGATTATGAAAAGAAAGAACATTTTCCTGACGTTGATTATTCCAGGGCCCAACTATCCGGGGAAGAATATGAATGTGTACATGCAGCCGCTTAAGTATGAGTTGCAAGAAGCCTGGGATAATGGGATCAAGACCTACGACGCGGCTACCAAAACAAATTTCAAAATGCATGTGTGGTACATGTACTCGACGCATGATTATCCGGCGTTTGCGCTATTCGCTGGCTGGTGTGTGCATGGAAGGTTCCCGTGCACCACATGCAAGGCAGCTCTTCAGTCCCGTTGGCTACAGGATGGTCGCACGTATTCTTGCTTCGACATGCATAGACAATTCCTGGATCCTGACCATAAGTTCAGAAAATACAAGAAGAATTTCATCAAAGGTAGAGTTGTCAAAAACACTGCACCAGCTGCGTTGACAGACCAACAGACCCTTGATCAGTTAAACGCTCTCGAGCTTGATCCTTTGCGTCTAGGATACTTCAAAGGGTATAATACGGAACACGTCTGGACTCACAAGTCATTCTTATGGGATCTGCCTTACTTCAAAGACCTCCTTTGCCCACACAACATCGACGTGATGCACACTGAAAAGAATATTGTGGAGGCCATTTTTGGTACATTGTTCGGCATAGAGGGGAAGTCAAAAGATAATCCTAAGGCTAGAATCGACCTGGAGGCTCTATGTGATAGACCGTTGCAAAACTTGCGACAACGGAAAGGAAAGCAAAGCATAGCAAATCCAAAGGCATGGTTCAATCTTCAAAGGCCAGCTACGAGGGAAATGCTATTGTGGGTGAAAATGTGGTTGATGCTCCGCGATGGGTATGCTATGAATCTAAAGAGGGGAGCGAGTCTTGAGAAATTGAAAATATTTCGTCTCAAGAGTCATGATTGCCACATATGGATTGAGCAGGTAATGCCGGTGATGTTGCGTGGCTTTATCCCTGAGGATGAATGGCTAGTACTGGCAGAGCTGAGATATTTCCTCCGTTCTCTTTGTGCGAAAGAACTATCGCCTGGCGTGCTAGATGAAATGGAAGAGTTGGCGCCGGAGTTGATCTGCAAATTTGGAAAGATCTTTCCACCGGGCTTCTTTAATCCAATGCAACATTTGATTTTGCATCTCCCGACCGAGGCAAGAATGGGGGGCCCGTTCAAAATCGATGGTGCTACTCAACTAAGTGGATGCAGAAGACGCTTCGAGCTAAGTGTAAAAAAAACTTAGAATTGAAGCATCGATGGCCGAGGCATTCATTACTGAGGAGGCGGCAAACTTCGTGACAGCACACTACGAAGCCAAAAATCATCATCTGCATAACCCGAAGCCTCGGTACAATGATGGCGATCCAAAAAAAGTTCGATCCAACCTCAACCTATTCAAAGGTAAGCTCGCACCATCCGGTGCTTCGAAAGGGAAATCGTTGGATGTCGAAGAATGGCGGACCATTTCATTGTATATCTTCACCAACCTAACAGAAGTGCGACCGTACATCGAGTAAGTTCTCGGTAAATTATTGTTCCGCAACTTCTAATTGCTTTGACCTACTCTTATTCCCAGATATTTTATATAGTCGATACGTTGCCGAATTCTCGGATGGAGCAGTCATCGAAAAGGATTCCGTTGAAGAGTATGAGCTTCTCGCAAAGCATGGAGGCGACTATCCCGGTTTCATCTCTTGGTTCAAACAAAGGGTAATTAATTACCATTAAGGGCCCATTTGATTTCTTGGTCTAATTTGCGGCTAATGCATCCATTCTTTCGTATTAAACTTGTAGGCTGATGCAGAGTCTATGGACGCTGAGTTGAGACAAGTCGCTAATGGTTTTGACTATAAGGTCCGTTCATTTGACAAGTACAACAACAACGGGTATCACTTTCATAACTTTGGCAAAAAGCTATCTATGCCCAACCTAAAGACTACAATTGTTCTGTCTCTGCTATCGGCGAAGGATACACCGAGTATTATGGAAGAGTTGAAGCAATTTATGAACTTCTATTCTATGGTGAAAAACCACCGACCGTCGTAGTCTTCAAATGTTATTGGTTTGAGCCGAGGGAGACTAGAAGGACTCATGAACATATAGGACTAGTCGAAATCAACCAAAACACCCACTTAGATGTTCCCGATGTCTATATTACGGCTCAACAGGCGACACAAGTTTTCTATCTACCGTGGGCCTGCCAAACTGATCCAAATCTCAAAGGTTGGGATGTCGTCTATGAAGTGCCACCACATTTTAGACCACCTACCCTCAATGAAGAGGATTACGAACCTCACATTAACCCAGGCATATATGAAGGAGAATTCTTCCAAGAAACACGTATGTCCAAGAAACGTTTCAAGAACCGCTCTACTTCACCCCAGAACATTGAAGTAGACAGCGATAGTGAATCCGTCTTAACCCCTGAGCCCGAACAGGAAGAGATGGAAGCAGAAGAGGTTACTGCCGCGGATGACCTGTCACTTCTTGACCGATTACATAATGGTGGCCTTACACATGTTCTAAACGTACTAATGGTGGCCTTCCACCACATGAGAGGAGGTCGACCCCCCACGAAGCCGAGAGGTACTAAAGGTACACGTTGTATTCATGTTGGTATTTATGTTGTACTCATGTTGTATGCATATTGGTATTTATATACATTTTATTACTCATGTTGGTATTTATGTTGTACTAAAGGTAAACGTGGCCGCGGGAGAGGTAGGGCGGTTGCTGCCACACCTTCTGAGGTGGAGGCTACACAGTCTCCGTCACCACCCCAAGGTGATTCACCTGAGCCCATGACTTCTAGGGTGGATTCGTCTGAGGTCGAGGCTACACGGTCTCCGGTTCACAAGCCTCTTGTCGACGAGCCACAAGTCGACAAGCCTTCGACCCACGAGACTCGTGTCCCAGAGGCTTCGTTCCAGGCGACTCTGGAGCAAAGAAGGGATGAGGGTACGTCCCCAGAGACCCAGTGGGATACCTGGGCTAAGCCAAGTGGCCATGCTGGTAGCGACGAGGAGCGGGGTGAGGGGGCTACCGTCTACCAGCGTGGTAGTTCGGGGCTCCTGCTCGTGTCGGCGACCCCCGAGCAGAGGTGGTCGATTAGGCCAAATGGGGACAAGTAAGTTAATTTACTCTTATTTAACCTTTTGCCTTCACGTTTTCTCAAATATCTAATGTTTTGGCTTTAATTTGTCATACCTTAGGGGTTGGATTGTTGCCAACGGTGTCCGCAAGCCCAACAACGTCCTTGGTGTGCTTTGCCGTAAAAACTTCCCAGGGTTTGTTATGTTGCCCGGTCGGGAGCGAGAGGTAGGAATGACCTGGGAGCACTACTTGGGTGCCCCGGTCCCACTGGAGGTGGAGATCGACGGTGTTTTGTGCCACACGAGGGCCGACATGGTGATCCGATAGTTCTGGGTAATTTCTCCTTCACACAATTATAAATCAACCATAGCTAGTTATTGTACTAATCGGTGTTGTCTCGTTTGCAGACATACTAAAGGTGTGAGGAGGGATACGAGGAGGACGCGACAAAGGTTATCAAAACCGAATGTCGCCGCCTACTTCAAAACTATTGGCACGAGGCTTGGGTGCAGGCTGTTCGAGACTACTATGCCACGCGGCGTATTAGGAAGGACAAGGCGAAGTGTCGTGATTCTAAGATGGAGAAGGAGCATTACATGAAGGTAATTACATATTATTAAGGCATTGTAGTTAGTTTCCTTGATTTGGTTCTTATGCGCTCAAATTTCTCTTTATTTACTTAGGTGCCCCCGAGATGGTGTGTGGATAAGATGGATTGTTGGGAGGCCTTGGTCGATCAGTGGTGCTCCGAAACGTGGGTGGCCAGCCACAACAACGCCAAGGAGAGGCGTGGAAAAATTGTTGGTGTGCCACACCATCAAGGGAGCGTAAACTTAATCCAATTTGGCGAGAACTGGGTATGTGGTTTGCTTCATGCCTCATGCAATTCATTCTTAATGCTATCTTGAGCCCTTTACTAATACAATTTTCCTCTCTCTCTTTTTAGGCGCGTCACAATAATACGGAGGTGCCACAGATGTACGACCTGTATGCGATGGCCCATACTGCCTCGTACAAGAAGGTCAAGGCATTCTCTGAGTCTGACCTCGAGCATCCAGAAAACTTCACCAACATCTCCTCCCACCACAAGCTCGTGAAGTACAGATATCATGGGAAGGCGAGGAAAGGGGAGTACTTTAACCCGAGAAAGGGGCCTATTGATCCAGAGCTGGTGATGATAGGTGGCAACGGGAGGCCCCATGGCTCGATCGCCATTGGAGACGGCTTTATACGTTGTCCTAGCACTCTCCCATAGATAAAGGCACGCCAAACGAGCTCCTTTCTGAAGATAACACCTCGTCCACAGCCAGTCGAGCTCGCCATCGAGGTTAGTTTAATGGACTCAACTATCTTTCCGCATATGTTGTGCGTTGGAACCAATATGATTACATTGCTAACAATGAGTTGTGTTGCAGGCTGCTATTCAGAAAGAGAGAGAAGCAATGCAGGCGGCTATGGCAGAGAAGGATAAGGAAATGTGGGAGCTAGAGGAGAGGACGACTGCATTGGTGGAGGCGAAGAGGGCACGGAATGATGCGTCTAACTCGGCCATATACGAGCTCTTCGTGGTAAGTTTCTTCTTCATGTTATTTCAAATCTTGCATTTTAATGTCTGTTTCATTAATAAATAAAAAGTTTGACTTGTCAAAACCAAATGTACAGTCTATGTGCGAGAAGAGCGGCCAAGTCCCTCCGCTGATTCCAGTCATTAACATGGCAGGGATGGTGAGTTCCATTTCAGTGCAGTGATCTTAAGAGTGTCCTCATGCTAACGACACATTGCAAACGATGTTTTGTGCAAAATATCTCCCGAAACGCATCGCACGACCCTTCTACAGTGGAGCCTTCTCTAGGTGAAACAAGCCAGGGCCACCGTGCTTCACCGCCGTGATGACGATAATGGTATGTTATTTCTAGTGTTTTAATAAAAGTTACATATACTTAGCTAAGTTCTCTCATAAATGACATAATAAGGCTTAGGTAGCTGGAAGATGACCTATTCCCCCTAACTTAGGTATTAAATGGCCTATAACTAGCTTAGCTAGATCGAAAATGGCTTAATAAGCATAGTTTGCTCATGAATGACACATTTTACCCAAGTTAGCTCCGAAATGACCTATAGTTAGCTAGGCTTCCACCTAAATGACATAATTAGCTTAGTTAGCTCCAAAATGGTCTATTTAATAAAACATGACCTATACTTAGCTAATTATCCTCGAAATGACATAATTAGCTCCAGAAAGGCATTCTTAGCTAATTTAGCCCGAAGAAGGGGACAAGAGGTGAAGAAAGAGGAAAAATGAAAGGAAGAAGAAGAAGAAGAGAAGAAGAAGAAGAGAAGAAGAAGGATAAGAAGCATGAGAAGCAGGAGACGAAGGAGAAGGAGCTCCTCCTCCTTCTTCCTCCTTCTTCCTCCTTCTCCTTCTCTTTCTTCTTTTCTTCTTCTTCTCCTCTTCCTTCTCCTTCTCCTTGTCCTCCTCCTCCTCCCTCTTCTTCTTTTAATTCTTCTTCTCTTCTTGCTTCTTCTCTTTCTCTTCTTCTACGTAGCTTAGACTCATCCAAGAAAGACTAAATTGGCTAATTATCCTACAAAATGACATAATTAGCTTAGTTAGGTGAAAACATCATAAGAAGCTTGGTTAGCTCATTAAAATGACCAATTTAGCTAAAAAATGAAATAATAAGCTCAAAATGGCATAAGAACCTTGGTTAGCTCATGAATATTATATACTTAGCTAATTTAGCGCCAAAATGACATAATTAGCCCATTTAGCTCCAAAGAGACATAATTAGAAAATTTAGCTCCAAGAATAGGATAAGAGGAGAAGAAATAGGAAAATCAAAAGAAGGAAGAAGAAGAAGAATAAGAGAAGAAGGAGAGAAGGAGAAGGAGGAGGAGGAGAAGGAGGAGGAGAGGAGGATGAGAACAAGGAGAAGGAGGAGAAGACCTTTTCATTCTTCTCCTCCTTCTCCTTCTTCTTCTTGTTCTACTTGATTTCTTCTTCTTCTTCTCATCCTCCTCTTTCTTCTCCTCTTTCATATTCCCCTTACATTATTTTCCCCAACAATGACATAATTACCCCATTTAGCTCCAAAATGACATAAGTATCCCAATAACTCCAAAAAGACATAATTAGAAAATTTAGCTCCAAGAATAGGAGAAGAGGAGAAGAAATAGGAAAAATGAAAAGAAAGAAGAAGAAGAAGAAGAAAAAGAAGAGAAGAATAGAAGGAGAGGGAGGAGGAGGAGAAGAAGGAGGAGGAGAGGAGGAGGAGAAGAAGGAGAAGACCTTTTCCTTCTTCTCCTGCTTCTCCTTCTCCTTCTTCTTCTCCTTCTTCTTGATTTCTTCTTCTTCTTCTTCTCCCCCTCTTTCATCTCGTCTTTCATATTCTCGTTACCTTATTTTCCCCAACAATGACATAATTTGCCCATTTAGCTCCAAAATGACATAATTAGCCCATTTAGCTCCAAAAAGACATAATTAGAAAATTTAGCTCCAAGAATAGGAGAAGAGGACAAGAAATAGGAAAAATGAAAAGAAGGAAGAAGAATAAGATGAGAAGAAGGAGAGAAGGAGAAGGAGGAGGAGGAGGAGGAGGAGGAGCAGAGGAGGAGAAGAAGGTGAAGGAGTAGAAGACCTTTTCCATCTTGTTCTCCTTCTCCTCCTCCTCCTTCTTCTTCTCCTTCTTCTTGATTTCTTCTTCTTCTCCTCCTCCTCCTATTTCTTCTCCTCTTTCATATTCTCCTAAACTTATTTTCCCCAACAATGACCTAATTATCCTATTTAGCTACAAAATGACATAATTAGCCCATTTAGCTCCAAAAAGCATAATTAGATAATTTAGCTCCAAGAATAGGAGAAGAGGAGAAGAAATAGGAAAAATGAAAAGAAGGAAGAGGAAGAAGAAGAAGAGAAGAAGAAGTGAAGGAGAAGGAGGAGGAGCAGAAGAAGGAGGAGAAGACGTTTTACTCCTTCTTCTCCTCCTTCTCCTCCTTCTACTCCTCCTTCTCCTTCTGCTCCTCCTTCTTGATTTCTTTTTATTCTCCTCCTCCTCTTTGTTCTCCTCTTTCATATTCTCCTTACCTTATTTTCCCCAACAATGACATAATTACCCCATTTAGCTCCAAAATGACATAATTAGCCCATTTAGCTACAAAAAGACATAATTAGATAATTTAGCTCCAAGAATAGGAGAAGAGGAGAAGAAATAGGAAAAATGAAAAGAAGGAAGAAGAATAAGATGAGAAGAAGGAGAGAAGTAGAAGGAGGAGGAGGAGAAGGAGGAGGAGCAGAGGAGGAGAAGAAGGTGAAGGAGTAGAAGACCTTTTCCTTCTTCTTCTCCTTCTCCTCCTCCTCCTCCTCCTTCTCCTTCTTCTTCTCCTTCTTCTTTATTTATTCTTCTTCTTCTCCTCCTCCTATTTGTTCTCCTCTTTCATATTCTCCTAAACTTATTTTCCCCAACAATGACATAATTATCCTATTTAGCTACAAAATGACATAATTAGCCCATTTAGCTCCACAAAGACATAATTAAATAATTTAGCTCCAAGAAGAGGAGAAGAAATAGGAAAAATGGAAAGAAGGAAGAACAAGAAGAAGAAGAAAAGAAGATGAGAAGGAGAAGAAGGAGGAGGAGAAGATGGAGGAGGAGAGGAGGAGGAGAATAGGGAGAAGGAGGATAGACCTTCTCCTTCTTCTCCTCCTTCTCCTCCTCCTCCTCCTTATCCTTCTTCTTCTCCTTCTTCTTGATTTCATCTTCTTGTCCTCCTCCTCCTCTTTCTTCTCCTCTTTCATATTCACATTTTTGTTGTTGTTGTTGATTACCTCATAAATATCATATGTTGTTGTTCTTCTTCTTCTGACATAGCTAATTTCTCTCCGAAATAACCTATATACTTCTTCACCTAGTATTATTCTTCTAAATTTCTTATTTGTCATTTTGCAGATTACATTCACTTCACGGGAAGCTTGGATTATATTGATGGAATGCTTGAAGATCATTTCTAGTACCATGGCTTCACGAAAGCTTGTATTGAAACTATTGTAGTATATGGATATATATGAAACTTTGTATGCATGAGGTGTATGATATGGTTTGGTACGGATGGAACTTGCATAATATGTATGTACTATGGATGAAAGTTATTTTAATATGGTTATGAGTATGGAAACAAATTTATTTATGTCAAATATATATATATATCCTGATTATTGTGAAAAATGCTGAATATAATAAGAAATAAAATAAAAAGGGGCTGGTTCCCCTCTTTGCCGTCTGCCCCCTCATGGCAAAGTGGGGATGGCAGACGGTAAAGAGGGGAGAGAGAGGGGCTTGGTTCCTCTCTTTGCCGTGTGCCCCTCATGGCAAAGGGGGGATGGCAGACGACAAAGAGGGGAGAGAGAGGGGCTTGGTTCCCCCATTTGTCGTTTGCCCCCACATGGCAAAGGGGGAATGGCAGACGGAAAAGAGGGTAAAGAGAGGGGCTTGGTTCCCCCCTTTTCCGTCTGCCCCCTCATGGCAAAGGGGGGATGGCAGACGACAAAGAGAGGAGGCCTCCCGTTAACACTTAACGGGACCGTTGGTGTATCTGCTATCCCATTTAATTTGCCGTCTGAACCCTCATGGCAAAGATTCTTTGCCGTCCGCTTTAATAAAGTAGACGGCAAAGAACCTCTTCACCGGATTTTTTTGCCGTCTACTTTGCCGTCTGCTGACTGACGGCAAAGCCTTTGCCATCCGTGGTTCTCCCCTTTGTCGTCTGCCATGGCAGACGACAAATTTCTGAATTTCAGTAGTGAGGAGAAGAAGAAGAACGTGAAGATGATTATTTATCTCGTTTTGAGCTTATTATGTCATTTTGGAGGAAGATACGCTAAGTTATGAGCTAACCAAGGTTCTTGTGCTATTTTTAACCTAACTAAGCGAATTATGTCATAAATGAACTAAATAACCTAATTATGTCATTTTGGAGGATAATTACCTAAGTATGTCATTTTGGAGAATAAACCAAGAAGAAGAAGAAGAAGGAGGAGGAGAAGACTAGAAGAATGAGGAGAAAAAGAAGAAGAGGGAGAATAAGAAGGTGAAGATGATTATTTATCATATTTCGAGCTTATTATGTCATTTTGGATGAAGGTATGCTAAGTTATGAGCTGACCAAGTTTCTTGTGCTATTTTTGACCTAACTAAGATAATTATGTCTTAAATGAACTAAATAAGCTAATTATGTCATTTTTGAGGATAATTAGCTAAATATATGATTTGGGACAATAAAACAAGAAGGAGGAGGAGAAGACTAGAAGAAGGAGAAGAAGAAGAAGGAGGAGGAGAAGAAGGTGAATATGATTACTTATCTTGTGTTGAGCTTATTTTGTCATTTTGGAGGAAGATACGCTAAGTTATGAGCTAACCAAGGTTCTTGTGCTATTTTTGACTAACTAAGTTAATTTTGTCATAAATGAACTAACTAAGCTAATTATGTCATTTTGGAAGATAATTAGCTAAATAAGTCATTATGGAGAACAAAATTATAAGAAGAAGAAGGAGAAAAAGAGGAAGGAGAAGAATAAGGTGAAGATGATTACTTATCTGATTTCGAGCTTATTATGTCATTTTGGTGGAAGATGCACTAAGTTATTAGCTTACCAACGTTCTTGTGCTATTTTTGACCTAACTAAGCTAATTATGTCATAAATGAACTAAATAACCTAATTATGTCATTTTGGAAGATAATTAGCTAAGTATGTCATTTTGGAGAACAAAACTAAGAGAAGAAGGAGGAGGAGGAGGAGAAGACTAGAAGAAGGAGGAGGAGAAGAAGAAGAAGACTAGAAGAAGGAGGAGAAGAAGATGAAGAAGGACAAGAAGAAGTTGAAGATGATTACTTATCTTGTTTGGAGCTTATTATGCCATTTTGGAGGAAGATACACTAAGTTATCATATCACCAAGGTTCTTGTGCTATTTTTGACCTAACTAAGGTAATTATGTCATAAATGTCGGGACCCCGATCCTAAGCCATAGGAATCCAGCCTGTAACACATCGCATCCCTTTGTGGTCTCACGCACGGTTAACTCCACGGCTGCAGCCTTACCTTAGCCGGGACCGTTTGCGTCTTTTGACTCACGTATGCGATAGTGTCGCTAGCAATCCAATGTCAAAGAACCCGGATCGACATGTCTAGTCATAAACCAAAGTGGCAGTACCGCACAAGGACAGGCATACATGACCCAACAAAGCAGGTGTCGGTCATGAGCGAATGTAGACGAGTCGTAGCAAGCTACAAGGACTCCATTACATCGCGTGACATTTCCCCAAAGGGGACAGACACAGTAATCGAACCCCATACATATCAAGTAATCGACACACGTACGCATGGCATACCGATATGTATAGATACATCGATGGCATCACAACATAACCATAAACATACAACCTTTATTTAAGAAGCTCGGAAGAGCCACACACATAATATTACACATTAAGGGTCTCACGACCCATAATAGCAGTCATTCAATTACAAGCCAGCGAAAGAGTTTAAACTGTCTGAGTACAGACAGGACAACTAGAAGGCACATGGCCTGACTATACTACAGATCCAACATAGGGCCAGATCGTAGCTGGGACACCAGCTACTCGTCGTCGTCGATGTCTACGAAGAACCCTCCATTAGGGTCATTAGCAACCTCTGCAACATGTATTAAGCAAACATGAGTACGAGGGTACTCAACAAGACTTTAGGACAACTAACTACTCATGCAAGGTATCAAAAGGTATTGTGGGGTTTCATGCGGAAAGCCAGCATTTGACTCGTGGCTAGACAACTTGCATTTTTAAAATAATTTTGACAACTTGATTTCTCGCACGCGAGTCCACTAACACCACAACAATACACTATCGTGGAATCATTCTGTCTCCATACGGAAATGCCGTCCATGACACTCACGCTTATCTTGGCAATTTTATGAGTAGCCATTGAAGTTATCTATGAACAACATATGTCTCCAAGTAGTCCATATCCGCGGACGCGGCTATTCGAATAGATCATAACCCTGCAGGGGTGTACTTCGTCACACACGCTCTCGCCACTTATCGCCATGTGCACGTCATGCACCTCGGCAACCATCAAGCGGAAGCCCAGCGAGGGAGTCGGCCACGACCGTTAACCACACTAGTACCTAGTCCAGATTTATCGCCTATCTGAGAGTAACCCGTACGGAAGTCCGGCCGAGGTTTCCGCCACGGCCTCAAACGATGTGCGCAGGGTTCCCAAGCCCACCATCCGGGTGCCACTTGGTACACCGTGCCACTGCCTACCGCTTCACGGCCCACCTCTCAGGTCAGCACCATGCACGGCCTCCAGCATTTCTATAAACACCAGAAACTACTTGCAACTCCTGGACCGAGTACTAAGCGATTAATAGGCCGAGTGGGGTCATATTTCAGGGCCCAGCATGTGGTAGTATCTAGTCTTGGATTCCATACACGGAACTCAGTTCCTAAGGACGGTTCCAATGAAACAACCCGCCATGTACTCCTACACAGCCTTTCACCGGTACCTTTACCAAATCAAGTTCAACACACAACCTTTGCTCACCGAACACATTCTCACAATTCTGTTCATCTCCCAGATGACAGACCATACACAACTCTAAGCATAGCATGCATAGCAGGATAAGGCACACCATAGCTCAAGCAACTATCAGGTATGCTAGGTTGCAAGGTTCGGCTATTTACTGTGACAAGGTTAGGTCATGCAAAGGAAGTGGGTTCAACTAACGTGGCAAAAGCAGTTGAAGCATTTGATCTTAATGCAATAAATAAGTGCAGGAGCAAGAACATGGGAATTATCGGGATGATCAAAAGGGTTGCTTGCCTTGTTGCTCAGAGGAGGGACGATATCCGTCAGACGGATATTCGGTGGAATCCGAGGGTGCGGAGCCTACCGAAATAAATGGCAACATTCAATAACAATCATATGCAATCAAAATGATGCATGAGCATGGCATGAGAATGCAAGGTGATTATTATAATCAACATGTATTAGGTTTGGATTTGATTTGAATCACATTCGAATATCAATTCAAACGAGGTATTCTCGGGTACCGGTTTCATTGATTCGACCTGATGCTCAGGTCAACTTGATGTTAGCATGCATGAGATGTCATGTTACGGTACTGATTTGCAATTAGGACAGTGTGTGATCATGGCATTCATAATGAAATTTGAATATTTTCCAAATTCCATTTATAAAGTAATTATAAGAGTTGAATTATTCTTTATTATACATGTTAGGGTTCTGTAACTTCTTCAAACATAGTTGAAAATAGCATATTCAGAATCCTTGAATTTTTCTGATACTTTTTCATATATAAATTATTTTCATTGGAGTTACAGATTAATTTCTATGAATTTTGGAAGTTTTAAACATTTCTGGAATTATTTTTATACTGGAAAATACTTTTATTGCATCAGCATGACATCAGCAGGTCCATCTGGCCGTTGAAAGTCAAATCTGACCAGTGGGACCCACTGGTCAGTCTCTCTAGTCAATTTTAGATTAGGTTTAAACTTAATTAACTGATTAACCTTGCTGGACCCACATGTCAGTGACTGATTAACTTATTTGATTTATTTTTATTAGTTTTAAACTTGCCAGAGGCTGGCCCCACCAGTCAGTGGCTCAGGCCAGCCGAGATCCACCGGCGGCGAGGTCGTCCTCGCCGGCGGGGAGCCTCCGGCGACCACCAGCACGGCGGAGGGGCTCGGAAACGGCGCACAGGGGGCCAAATGCTGTGCGGAGAGCAACTGCACATCTCCCGCAGCTCCATTTCTGCACGTAGCCGGGGCTGATCTGGCCGGAGATGACGCCGGCGACGAGCTTGGTGGTGGCCAAGGCTCGGGCGTCATCGGGGTCTTTTATTCAGAGGGAACTACGCTCGGTTCTTATCTCCTACAGCATATACGCGTTGACCTGAAGCTGCTGGTGCCCTCGGAAGGACGAGCTGATCATCGGAGGGCTACCGGCGACGAGCGGCAGCGGCGGTCCTCGTCGGGCTCCGGTGAAACTAGAGCTAGAGGAGGGGATCGACGGGGAAAACTTAGGGGAAATGACCGCATGCTCACGGGGAGTGCAGAGCAGGGCTTAGACAACTCGGGGAAGGCCTGGGGGCGACGAATCGACGGGAGAGGTCCGGCGGCCGGAGGTGGAAGACGATGGCGCCGCGGGCGTTGTAGGGCTCTTGGTGGCTTCGGCTTCTGCAGGGAGGACCAGACCGACGAGGCGGAGCTAACGGCGTGCTCTGAGAGGGGATCCTATGGCTAGGGGCACGGGCAGCTCGAGCTTTGCTCGGCTCCAATGGCGGCAGCAGGAAGGAGGAAGAGATCCGGGAGGAGGGAGAGAGCCGATGCTGGGAATGGATAGGTGAGGCCTCGGGGAGCTTATCCCTGGCCTTGCCAGCACGAGGCGGCGGCCAGGCAGGCGCACAGGTGCGTGGCCGCGTCGGAGGAGGCGGCGGCCACCTCCTGCTCCTACTGGTGCGAGGGAGGGGACGACTCAGGGAGATGGGCCGGGCCAGGCTAGGCGGCAGGTAAGCTCTTTTCCATTTCCTTCTATTTTATTTCTGTGTTAATTTCTGACATTGATTTGCTATTTATTTCAGCTCCAAAAAGGTTGAAAAAAAATATTTTAAACACACCTGAATATTTGTTATAATATTCCCAACCATTTCCAAAATTTTCAACATTTTTGAAAATTTATAGTTTCTAATTTCAAATTTAAAATTTGAAACCAGTGGCTTTTGCATTAAAATAAAATGCTTAAAGTGTCAAGAAAATAGTTTTCTCCAATGCTCATTTACTTTCATGATTTATCAGAAAGTTTGAACATTTCTTGAGGCCATTTTGGGTTCATTGATTTTAACTAGTTTGAGATTTTCTTTATTTGAAGTAGTGGCTAGGGTTTTGAGTTTTTCCTTTGCCACTTTCTTGTTCTTGTTGGAAAATCTTAGATGCAAATGCAAAGAAGACATGAGCACAAGACTAACTTGCTTAAGGGTTAGGGATGTGACAACTCACCCCCACTCAAAAGAATCTCGTCCCGTGATTTAGAAGTCGTCGGGAATAACGCAGGATATTCAAGTCGGAGACGATCGTCTCTTTCCCAAGTTGACTCCTTTTCAGAATGGTTTGACCATTGAACTTTAAGAAACTTGAGGTTTCGACGTTGAGTGGTACGCTCAGCTTGATCAAGAATACGCATGGGATTATTCTCGGTATGAAAGGTTATCTTGGAGATCATGCGTTTCGTGGTCCACTTCACGGATAGGATCCGAAAAGCAACGCCTGAGTTGCGAGACATGGAACACATCATGAACCTTGGAAAGATGCGGAGGAAGTTCCAACTGGTAGGCAACTTCTCCTCGTTTGGCAAGAATGCGAAAAGGACCAATGTAACGAGGAGCCAACTTGCCCTTGATACCGAAACGATGGGTACCCTTCAAAGGTGTAACCCGAAGGTAAGCCTTCTCGTCAACTTCAAAGGTCACATTGGCTCTTTTGACGAGACTGGGCTGTTTTCAACTTTTCACGAATAATGCGAACCTGCTCGTCTGCATCCTGGATCATATCCGGGCCAAAGAGTTGCCTTTCTCTGGTTTCTGACCAATTTAGAGGTGTTCGACATCTTCGTCCATAGAGAACTTCAAAAGGGGCTTTGCCCAAGCTTGATTGGTAACTATTGTTATAAGCGAATTCGGCGAATGGAAGGCACTTCTCCCAATTCATACCGAACGAAATAACACAAGCTCGGAGCATATCTTCTAGGATTTGATTCACTCTTTCTACTTGACCACTTGATTGGGGATGGAAAGCAGTGCTAAAAGATAGGTGAGTCCCCATGGCATTCTGAAAACTTCCCAGAAGCGAGAAGTAAAGATACTTCCACGGTCCGAGTTAATCTCCAGGGGAACACCATGAAGAGACACTATTCGAGAGATATATAATTCTGCTAGCTGGCTAGCTGTTATACTCTCACGAACGGGAAGAAAATGAGCCACTTTGGAAAGACGGTCAATGACCACAAAGATAGCATTATTCCCTTTCTTGGTCTTGGGAAATCTAGTAATGAAATCCATGCTAACTTTATCCCATTTCCATTCAGGAATAGCTAGAGGTTGAAGGGTGCCAGCAGGCCTTTGATGTTCTGCCTTAACTTGACGACAAACGTCGCAGTTAGCAACGAACTCAGCAATTTCTCTCTTCATCCTAGTCCACCAAAACCTCTGGCGTAGGTCCTGATACATCTTAGTACTACCGGGATGAATGGTGAGAGGAGAATCATGAGCCTCCTTAAGGATTAACTGCCTTAGATGTGGGTTCTTAGGAACCACTAAACGATTCTGGAAGAACACAACACCTTGATCGTTCATGGAAAATTCTTTAGCGTTTCCGCTAAAAATATTCTCCTTGATCCGTGATATACCCTTGTCACGCTTTTGGCCAGCTATAATTTGATCCTTAAGAGTAGCCTTCGCCACCAGAGTAGAAAGGAATCCTTGAGGAACAATATGAAGATTCAACTTCCGAAAGTTCTCATGGAGATGTGGTTGACCTTGTTGTAGCATCAAATTGTTACAATAAGATTTACGACTTAGCGCATCGGCCATAACATTGGCCTTCCCCGGGGTGTAAGATATCACTAACATTTGCCTGAGAATCAAATCCGGCTGGGTGAAAATATATTTCAGACTTTGGTGATCAGTGAATATTTCGCAACGATTACCCAGAAGGTAATGTCGCCAGGTTTTTAGTGCATGGACAACAGCTGCAAGCTCAAGGTCATGTGTGGGATAATTATCCTCATGTGGACGCAACTGTCGAGATGCGTATGCGATCACATGACGATCTTGCATGAGAATGCAACCTAATCCTTGTCGCGAGGCGTCGCAATAGATAACAAAGTCCTTCGAAAAATCTGGTGGTAGCAACACAGGTGCGGAAGTCAGGCGTCTTTTCAGTTCCTGAAAACTATGCTCACACTGTGGTGTCCACTCGAACTTTTTATTCTTCTTGAGGAGTTCAGTTAGAGGCCTTGCAACCTTGGAGAAATTCTCGACAAAGCGGCGACAATAGCTCGCTAGACCAAGAAAACTCCTAACTTGCTTAACCGATTCAGGTTGAGTCCAATCAAGGACAGCTTGAACTCTTTCGATATTGACAGCAATACCCTTACCAGAGATTACGTGGCCTAGATAGGTCACTTCTGGTAACCATAATTCACATTTTGAAAATTTGGTATAAAGGCGATGCTCTCGAGGTTTCATCAATACCAGCCTTAGATGCTCGGCATGTTCTTGCTTATTCTTCGAGTAGATGAGGATATCATCGAGGTATAGTACGACGAATTTATCCAAATACTCCATGAAGATTGAATTCATCAGCCGAGAGAAGGTGGCTGGGGCATTGGTTAAACCGAAGGACATAACAGTGTACTCATATTGGCCATAACGAGTAACAAAAGCCGTTTTTGGAATGTCCCCGTTCTTAATCTTGATTTGATGGTATCCCAACCTCAAATCCATTTTGGAGAAGACTGAGGATCCAGCGAGCTGATCGTACAGATCGTTGATCCTGGGGAGCGGATACTTGTTCTTTATGGTGACCAGATTAACTGGTCGGTAATCTACAACCATCCGATCCGTTCCGTCTTTCTTCTTGACGAAGAGGACGGGGCAACCCAAGGAGAACAGCTAGGACGAATGAAACCCTTGTTCAAGGCCTCATCTAGTTGCTTTTTAAGTTCGGCTAGCTCCAGGGGTGCCATCTTATATGGTCTTCTGGCTATTGGGACAGTTCCCGGAACAAGATCTATTACAAACTCTACATCTCTGTCAGGTGGAATTCCTGGCAGTTCCTCTGGAAAAACATCCGGGAAGTCACGGACTACCGGAATGTCTTCAAGATCCGGAAGAGGGTTGGCATTTAGGGAATAGAGTTGGCATTTGGCAACTCGAGTAGAGACATTTACTATCTCACCCGAGGGATGGGTAAGCTGGACATTTCTAGAATGAGTATCAATCTTGGCATAGTAAGCTGACATCCAGTCCATGCCCAAGATGATATTAATATCCGAAGATTTCAATGCTATCAATGAGGCTAGAAAAACTAGCCTGTCTACTAGAATTTCATTGTCATAGGTTATCCTAGAGGTTTCCCATTTACTACCAGGGGTTTGGACAACCAATGGGATTGGCATATCACAAAAAGACATGTTATGCAACTGTGCATAACTTTCTGAAATGAAGGAATGAGAAGACCCAGTGTCAAAGAGAACGGACACTGGGTGATGATTAACAAGAAGCGTACCCAGCATGAAGTGGGGATCCTCTGCAGCTTCTTCTGCTGACACATAGTTCACACGGCCACGTGCAGGAGTTGGCTTCACATAATAAGCTTTGCCCGACTTGGCTTGCCCGACGGACTTTCCGGGTTGCTTGGCACCCACATTCTGAGGACACTCACGGGAATAGTGCCCTGGTTCTCCACACTTATAGCATATCACCTGGTTGGCACGTGGTGCAGCATTGCTAGCTGGACCACCATAAGCTTTTGCTGGAGGGTTGGCCTGATTCGTCGGAGGCGCCACGTAGGATGGCCTCGGAGTGTATCTTGGTGGCAGAGAACTGTTTGGAACCCACAGCCTGTGTTTTGGAAACGCAGAACCAGAAGACGAGCCAAAGTCACGGGAATGCTTCCTTGTGGCTTCGAAGTCAGTATGACCAGTCTCGGCACTGATCGCTTTGTTGACTAGGGCTTGAAAGCTTGCACACTCATCGAGGCGCAGGTCATGACGGAGCTCAGGGCTCAGACCCTTACGGAATCTTGCTTGCTTCTTGGCGTCGGTAGACACCTCCTCTGTTGCATAGCGGGCGAGATTACCGAACTCGCGGCTATAGGCATCCACAAACAACTTGCCCTGAGTGAAGGCACAGAACTCCTCTCTCTTTCTCTCCATCAGGCCCTCTGGAATATGGTGCAGACGGAAGGCTGCACTGAAGTCTGCCCATGTGGCTACTGGTTCAGCGGGACGCATAGCTTCAAAATTCTCCCACCACAAATTGGCGGGTCCTTCCAGGAAATACGCCGCAAAGGTCACCTTGTCGGCCTCAGACACATTCGCAGAGCGAATCTTGCGTGAGATGCTGCACAGCCAGTCATCAGCGTCGAGGGGATCGACGGAATGATGAAACTTTGGAGGATTCAGCTTCACAAAGTCATTGAGGGACACTACGGCATTCCTAGGCTGTCGAGCCGTATTCTGCTCAATACGCTCTAGCAATGGATTGGTCTCCCTTTTGTTTCTTTCTGCCTCAAGCATCACTTCCACCAGAGAAGGCGGGTGAGGCAGGTCTTCCTGTGACGCTTGACTACCCGCACCTTGCTCATGAGCAGGGGCACGGTTCAACCTAGTGAACACCATCCTGACAAACAAACTCATAGCTTAGACCAACATCATATCAATACTAGCTATGGATTAAGAATGTACTGAACACACGGAATGCGGAAATGAATATCCGAACAGCATGGTAACAAGCAACTGCTATATATACACCATGGTTCATACACACCCTTACATAGTTCAGTACAACCTTAACTGAAGAGCAAACTACTGAAATTATGAAACTACTCATCAGAGGCTTACAAGCTTCCTATACATTATTTATCTAGGCCTCCGGAATTCATTTCACATTGCATGCATACTTCACAAGTCATGCAGGACTGTAAACGTACGGTTACTACCATACCATCCTTCCGCTCACAGCTCAGGCATCCGCATAAAACATCTCATAGATATTACCTCCATGACCTGGAAGCTCAACCTGCGGATCAGGAAACACTCTAGCCTGAGATCCCTGGGATCCATAAGGACACGGATGTGGCCTTGGTCCCCTGACTGGTGGTAAGAGGGGTCCCCGAAGAGGTGTGACTCCTCCTATGGCTGGCCAGTCAACGTGGGCCGGAAGATGGGTCCTAACAGGGTTCAGCATCTCCATCTCTCCATACCCTGTCTGGACTACCGGTGCCAGCTGCGTCAAAGCTGTCCACAGACGGGCACGGTAGCATAAAGCTCCATACGGAGAGCACGAGCATCCCTGTCTCTGTTCTCTAGCATCTCAACAGTGGACTGCAGAAGTGGATCCTCCATAGAAGAATCAAAATAGACTCCACTGAGGTATCCCTCTTCACCAGGCTGAGAGGCCGGAACATAACAGAACTCTGAATTCTCCAGCAGTGCATGTCTCGCTCTCATAATGGTCAACATTGAATAGGCAGCATCTTGTACTGCCATGTCAACAGTGACCCCCAACCCATAGGACCAATGGATCGGCTTCTCCGCTCCAGGGTAATCTGGAAATACCCTAACAGTGCAGATGTACTGGCTCTGGTTGAAGTCTCGGTACTGTTCCTCTACTGTGTACTCGGGGTACCAGCGGTAACCGCACACCGACATCACCCTGACCAGCATGGCCGTATGACCCGGCACATCAATGCACCTGGTCAGACGTACCACCTGACGAGAAGGACGGCCAGGCATCTGTAAATAGAGAGTAATTCAAAAGCATTAGAGCTCCGAATACAAAATTGGGCAGCATAACGGCTGTAAATGCTCAAAAACAAATTTTGAGACAACCCAAAATGGAATAGCGTAACCACTCAACTATCAAGTTCAACTCTCTGATCGTAAACTTACTTCCTGCTTCCTAGGAATAAAAGAAACCCAATATCTGTTGACCCGTAGTCCTATAAGCTACCGATCGGAAACACGAGCCTAGGAGAAGATGAGTAACCTAGTCCTTAATTCCCGCAGAAGAGACGAGGATGACCAGAATAGAATAGAGAACAAGAGTCTTACGTTCCCTTCTACAAACAATTCCCTTATATATAACTAAAGCAATTCTAGACTCAACTTCGACCAGTTTGGCTTAGTAATCCTACAGTCAGTAAGGCTCTGATACCAACGCTGTCGGGACCCCGATCCTAAGCCATAGGAATCCAGCCTGTAACACATCACATCCCTTTGTGGTATCACGCACGGTTAACTCCACGGCTGCAGCCTTACCTTAGCCGGGACCGTTTGCGTCTTTTGACTCACGTATGCGATACTGTCGCTAGCAATCCAATGTCAAAGAACCCGGATCGACATGTCTAGTCATAAACCAAAGTGGCAGTACCGCACAAGGACAGGCATACATGATCCAACAAAGCAGGTGTCGGTCATCAGCGAATGTAGACGAGTTGTAGCAAGCTACAAGGACTCCATTACATCGTGTGACATTTCCCCAAAGGGGACAAACACATCAGCTAAGAAGGACACATGCCGATCAACCAATGTGTCCGGAGCAGTAGCGAACTACCAAGGCTCGTTGGATCACAAAGGGGCATTTCCTTGTAAGGAGTGCTACTAAAGTTCATGACTAAGTAATCGGACCCCATACATATCAAATACGACACACGTACGCATGGCATACCGATATGTATAGATACATCGATGGCATCACAACATAACCATAAACATACAACCTTTATTTAAGAGGCTCGGAAGAGCCACACACATAATATTACACATTAAGGGTCTCACGACCCATAATAGCAGTCATTCAATTACAAGCCAGCGGAAGAGTTTAAACTGTCTGAGTACAGACAGGACAACTAGAAGGCACATGGCCTGACTATACTACAATCCAACATAGGGCCAGATCGTAGCTGGGACACCAGCTACTCGTCGTCGTCAATGTCTACGAAGAACCCTCCATTAGGGTCATTAGCAACCTCTGCAACATGTATTAAGCAAACATGTATTAAGCAAGACTTTAGGACAACTAACTACTCATGCAAGGTATCAAAAGGTATTGTGGGGTTTCATGCGGAAAGCCAGCATTTGACTCGTGGCTAGACAACTTGCATTTTTAAAATAATTTTGACAACTTGATTTCTCGCACGCGAGTCCACTAACACCACAACAATACACTATCGCGGAATCATTCCGTCTCCGTACGGAAATGCCGTCCACAACACTCACGCTTATCTTGGCAATTTTATGAGTAGCCATTGAAGTTATCTATGAACAACATATGTCTCCAAGTAGTGCATATCCGCGGACGCGGCTATTCGAATAGATCATAACCCTGCAGGGGTGTACTTCGTCACACACACTCTCGCCACTTATCGCCATGTGCATGTCATGCACCTCGGCAACCTTCAAGCGGAAGCCTAGCGAGGGAGTCGGCCACGACCGTTAACCACACTAGTACCTAGTCGAGATTTATCGCCTATCTGAGAGTAACCCGTACGGAAGTCTGGCTGAGGTTTCCGCCACGGCCTCAAACGATGTGCGCAGGGTTCCCAAGCCCACCATCCGAGTGCCACTTGGTACACCGTACCACTTCCTACCGCATCACGGCCCACCTCTCAGGTCAGCACCATGCACGGCCTCCAGCATTTCTATAAACACCAGAAACTACTTGCCACTCCTGGACCGAGTACTAAGCGATTAATAGGCCGAGCGGGGTCATATTTCAGGGCCCAGCATGTGGTAGTATCTAGTCTTAGATTACATACACGGAAATCAGTTCCTAAGGACGGTTCCAATGAAACAACCCGCCATGTACTCCTACACAGCCTTTCACCGGTACCTTTACCAAATCAAGTTTAACACACAACCTTTGCTCACCGAACACATTCTCACAATTCTGTTCATCTCCCAGATGACAGACCATACACAACTCTAAGCATAACATGCATAACAGGATAAGGCACACCATAGCTCAAGCAGCTATCAGGTATGCTAGGTTGCAAGGTTCGGCTATTTACTGTGACAAGGTTAGGTCATGCAAAGGAAGTGGGTTCAACTAACGTGGCAAAAGCAGTGGAAGCATTTGATCTTAATGCAATAAATAAGTGCAGGAGCAAGAACATGGGAATTATCGGGATGATCAAAAGGGTTGCTTGCCTTGTTGCTCAGAGGAGGGACGATATCCGTCAGACGGATATTCGGTGGAATCCGAGGGTGCGGAGCCTACCGAAATAAATGGCAACATTCAGTAACAATCATATGCAAATGCATGAGCATGGCATGATAATGCAAGGTGATAAGTTATTATAATCAACATGTATTAGGTTTAGAGTTGATTTGAATCACATTCGAATATCAATTCAAACGAGGTATTCTCGGGTACCGGTTTAATTGATTCGACCTGATGCTCAGATCAACTTGATGTTAGCATGCATGAGATGTCATGTTAAGGTACTGATTTGCAATTAGGACAGTGTGTGATCATGGCATTCATAATGAAATTTGAATATTTTCCAAATTCCATTTATAAAGTAATTATAAGAGTTGAATTATTCCTTATTCTACATGTTAGGGTTCTGTAACTTTTTCAAACATAGTTGAAAATAGCATATTCAGAATCCTTGAATTTTTCTGATACTTATTCATATATAGATTATTTTCATTGGAGTGACAGATTAATTTCTATGAATTTTGGAAGTTTTAAACATTTCTGGAATTATTTTTATATTGGAAAATACTTTTATTGCATCAGCATGACATCAGCAGGTCCATCTGGACGTAGAAAGTCAAACCTGACCAGTGGGACCCACTGGTCAGTCTCTCTGGTCAATTTTAGATTAAGTTTAAACTTAATTAACTGATTAACCTTGCTGGACCCACATCTCAGTGACTGATTAACTTATTTGATTTATTTTTATTAGTTTTAAACTTGCCAGAGGCTGGCCCCACCAGTTAGTGGCTCAGGCCAGCCGAGATCCACTAGCGGCGAGGTCGTCCTCGCCGGCGGGGAGCCTCCGGCGACCACCAGCACGGCGGAGGGGCTCGGAAACGGCGCACAGGGGGCCAAATGCTACGCGGAGAGCACCAGAAGAACTGCACATCTCCCGTAGCTCCATTTCTGCACTTAGCCGGGGCTGATCTGGCCGGAGATGACGCCGTCGACGAGCTTGGCGGCGGCCAAGGCTCGGGTGTCATCGGGGTCTTTGATTCAGAGGGAACTATGCTCGGTTCTTAGCTCCTACACAATCTACGCGTCGACCTGAAGCTGCTGGTGCCCTCGGAAGGACGAGTTGATCATCGGAGGGCTACCGGCGACGAGCGGCAGCGGCGGTCCTCGTCGGGCTCCGGTGAAACTAGAGCTAGAGGAGGGGATCGATGGGGAAAACATAGGGGAAATGACCGCATGCCCACGGGGAGTGCAGAGCAGGGCTTAGACGGCTCGGGGAAGGCCTGGGGGCGACGAATCGACGGGACAAGGTCCGGCGGCCGAAGGTGCAAGACGATGGCGCCACGGGCATTGCAGGGCTCAGGGTGGCTTCGGCTTCTGTAGGGAGGACCAGACCGACGAGGCGGAGCTAACGGCGTGCTCTGAGAAGGGATCCTATGGCTAGGGGCACGGGCAGCTCGAGCTTTGCTCGGCTCCAATGGCGGCAGCAGGAAGGAGGAAGAGATCCGGGAGGAGGGAGAGAGCCGACGCTGGGAATGGATAGGTGAGGCCTCGGGGAGCTTATCCCTGGCCTTGCCAGCACGAGGCGGCGGCCAGGTAGGCGCACAGGTGCGTGGCCGCGCCGGAGGAGGCGGCGGCCACCTCCTGCTCCTACTGGCGCGAGGGAGGGGACGACTCAGGGAGATGGGCCGGGCCAGGCTAGGCGACAGGTAAGCTCTTTTCCATTTCCTTCTGTTTTATTTCTGTGTTAATTTGTGACATTGATTTGCTATTTATTTCAGCTCCAAAAAGGTTGAAAAAATATATTTTAAACACACCTGGATATTTGTTATAATATTCCCAACCATTTCCAAAATTTTCAACATTTCTGAAAATTTATAGTTTCTGATTTCAAATTTAAAATTTGAAACCAGTGGCTTTTGCATTAAAATAAAATGCTTAAAGTGTCAAGAAAATAGTTTTCTCCAATGCTCATTTACTTTCATGATTTATCAGAAATTTTGAACATTTCTTGAGGCCATTTTGGGTTCACTGATTTTAACTAGTTTGAGATTTTCTTTATTTGAAGTAGTGGCTAGGGTTTTGAGTTTTTCCTTTGCCACTTTCTTGTTCTTGTTGGAAAATCTTAGATGCAAATGCAAAGAAGACATGAGCAAAAGACTAACTTGCTTAAGGGTTAGGGATGTGACAGTAAATGAACTAAAGAAGCTAATTATGTCATTTTGGAGGATAATTAGCTAAGTATGTCATTTTGGATAATAAAACTCGAAGACGGAGGAGGAGGACAAGACTAGAAGAAGAAGAAAAAGAAAAAGGAGAAGGAGAAGAAGAAGGTGAAGATGATTACTTATCTTATTTTGAGCTTATTATGTCATTTTGGAGGAAGATATGCTAAGTTATGAGATAACCATGGTTCTTGTGCTATTTTTCACCTAACTAAGCTAATTATGTCATAAATGAACTAAATAAGCTAATTATGTCATTTTGGAGGATAATTAGCTAACTACTTCTTCCGTCCCGAAATGTTTGTCTTTGATTTATCTAGATATGAATGTATCTTGTCATGTATTAGTTTTTAGATACATTCAATTTTAGATAAACCTAAGACAAGAATTTTGGGATGGAGGGATTATGCCATTATGGAGAATAAAACTAGAAGAAGAAGAAGGAGGAGGAGGAGAAGACTAGAAGAAGGAGGAGAAAAATAAGAAGGGGAAAAAGAAGGTGAAGATGATTACTTATCTTATTTTGAGCCTATTATTTAATTTTGGAGGAAGATACACTAAGTTATGAGCTAACCTAGGTTCTTGTGCTATTTTTGCTACTAGATATCTAATGTTTTCTGACGGTGAAATTAAATAACTGACAGATCATAGGGGACTCACGGAATATCCGACCGCTCCCAAGTTCCCCTAAAGTTAAAGTCGTCCACAAGGTTATAATACGTAATTACCGACGGTCTTGATTAATAGCCGACGGGGATAAAACCACACATGTTCATAGGATGCATCAACCGACAGGTATGAAGAATAACCTACGGTTTCTAGTGCACACATCGTTATGCACCATATTGCTCGACGGTGTTACTACTAAGTCGACTGGTACTTAGCAACTCATGGTTATCCCGTGTTATACCCGGCAATTTATTCTTAGCGCATGGGTATCTGATCGAATAATCAGTGGTCAAAACAAAAACCGATGGGCACAACTAACTCTAAGTTATATGTAATCATAAACAACGGTTTTATGTAATATTCGATGGTGTGGTAACAACGCTCGGTTATTTGTCATGGTAGCCAACAGTGTGCGCAAATAGCCGATAGTGAAAACATGGTAGGGAAAACCAACCAGTATTCTATAATCATATCTTCTTTTTGTTCACGAACGGTGTATATTCACCGTTGATAATACATATACCCGACAGTGATCCTGAATTGCCTAGTGTTAATCTCATTATAGGTGATTAAACCCTCGTCAATGTTGAATGTTGCAATCTTGAGAAAGCATGGATATATTTTTCAAACAAAAAACATTTAAGGATTTTCAAAACCAAAATTATCGATATTTTACAACATATATGTAGAATCCCATTATTTTATAGTCTCATTGGTAGATATTTATAACCATTAGAACTCCAAAAATCTTTCGTTGCATTAACTATAGGTTGCTTAACCAAACTGAACAATCTTGTAATTCATGATAACTTTTAATATTCTCTAACACTTTTCAAATCTTGCGATAGTATTGTTTAGCTATGTTAGTCTCCGACCCTTTTTTGCGGTAGTGAAACGAATCCAAGCCTTGACTCGGACCAAATCTCAAAGGAACCCAGTAGTATGACTCGGCTCGACCTCTTCATTTGTCAAACCGAGAGCCTATGCTACCCTAAAGTGATCTTAACACTCGCCAAGCTTATTGAGACCTACATATCCCTTTTCTATGTTTTCAATCTTTCATGTTGGGATGCCACGCGTGAAACCGCCGCGACATTGTCATCTGTATCACAAAAGGCCCAATCCAGATCATTTTAACATAAGTTGAAGGACCAAATTTAGATTATTGAAGTAGACTATCTTGCTTTTACTAATATTAAAATGAGAACTTCAACATTATTTAAAAAGGAAAAAAGGGATTAAAATTCAGTCGATATTGCCGACTTGCTAATCGGATTTGCCAAATCCAAAGTCGCCTTGTGGGGACGTCAAGAATCTATATCATACCAACTATAGTGGAGTTCAATCAATAAACATATTCATTCGGTCGGGTATACTAAAAGATCAATTCAAATGAGTGACTGACGTGCACATTAGGAGGTGTCATGTTAAGAATATATCAACCATACTAGAGGCCAATGTGCGCTTCGTCACACCGCGTTCTTCAATGACGGAGTGTCTTTTTTCACTACCAGGTTATTGTTATTAGTGCTTTTGTTTTGATTTGGGTCTTAATTATGTTGGTGGCGATTTTCATTCGTATATCATCATGGGTTGATGTTATAGATAATATTTTTTCAAAGAAGAGAGTGGAGCCGTTCGGTGCTTGGCTGTGGTGTCCTTTGGCCATGGTATCAGCCGATGGTTGTTGTGTGAGCCCCTTCAAAGTTGTTTTTTACATAACCTTGGGAGCTTCCATTTCATGGTGAAAACGTAGGATTCGATAGGCACACGAAACTCTCACCCGCTCAGTGAGGCTCACTTCTTTAGTCGTTTTCTGAGTTTTTTTTCACTTGCTCCACTGCTAGCACATAAAGGTTGTCTACCTGGACTTTTTTGTTAAATCAAAAATATGTTTATGAATTTTTTTAAATGAATTTCCATTTTTTATATTAAAAAAGCTGTTTTTTTCATATAGTCTTGGATTTTAAAAATTATTCGCAAACTTGAAATAAATTAGCAAATTTAACAATATTCATAAAGTTAAAAGTCTTCGTGAATTTTAAATATGTTTGTGAATTTGTTCCCCCACATTATTTAGGGAGCATAATATCTTAATTAACTTATAAACATTTTTTTCATTTTAGAATAAATGTTTTAACTTTAATATATTATTTTATTAAATTTAGTATAAAACTGAGTATTTAATTTGGGATGAAGGGACTAGATGAATAGGAAGCATGTGCCAACTACCCATTTTTTAATTTAGAAGATGAAGGGATAAGGTCAACTGCAGTATTTATCACTTACCTCAGTCCACTCGCTCTCCGAGCAACACCTTGCTCTTCTCCTTAAAAAATCAACATCTTGCTCCCCTCCGCCCCAATCCAAATCATGTCTCATCTGAATCCAAGTACCCCCACGGTGAAGCGCCAGGCTGCAGCAGCCCCAGCCGGATAGCGAGTCGCGAAGATGAACTTGACTGGGAAGCTGGAGATTTGTGGTGGGAGCCCCCGCGCGTCTGAGGTGTCATGGGTGCTACTACAGGGAGCCGGCGAGGACTGGTTGGTTCTGTTAGAATTAAATGGGCTTAGCCCATCTACAAAATTTTGATATCTCAAATTGAGCCCATGAATAAAATGGCAAGTGGTGGTGTGGTGGTGCTAAAGTTTAGTCTTATATCACTAGTGGAGGAAGTGTTGGACCTCTTTATATTGTGAGTTCGCCCCGCCACCCTAAGTGTGTATTGAGAAGAGAAAGGAGAGAACGACACGCGAGCGCTCGCCTCGCCTCGCCTGGCCTGGCCTGGCCTGGCAGGGCGGCGCGTACGTGCTACATGCGCGTGAATGGTCGGCAAATTCCGGTCCGATGCCTTGCGGGGGCGCGGCTACCTTTTGTCGTTTTATTTTTTATGTCTTGGCAGACAAGTTAATTTCTTGTCCGGTAAGTATATGACTTGGAAACCAAGTCGGTTTGAGATGTGGTCGCGACACGGAATCGACCTTGGTCCTCATATATATACATCTTATCGGGGTCGGCCAAAGACACACCGAAAAACATCTAGTGTTTTGCCTCATCTCACAACTTGCGCCGCCATCGTAGTCTACCTCATCCCGACCGCCAGCGTCCAATGACGAACAGGAGAGTAGGTGTCCGGAACCAGTCGCCTTTGCGATCCTGTACGGGAGAGGGCGAATTTGGTTTTTGGGAAGCGCTCTGGGCGACTGCTCGCTGCTTCCACAACGGGTCGTCTACCAAGCAAGTCGGGCGGTGCTGCGTACCGCCGCCTCAAGCGTCGTCTTCTTCGTCTCGTCATCACCAACGTCATCATCAACAACGTAGCTGCAGCGAACACATCTGCTTCCTCTACGAACATTCGATACGTGCGTCGTGTTCCCGTTAGCCTGATGAACATGTTAGATGCGTACATGTTTTGCTATACGGTCTTGCTGCTATTCATGTTGTCTGCTGCATCTAGTATGTTAGAGTTTCACAAGTTAGTAGCTGGTATCATCATGCTTTATATTCTGGAATTAATCATGGAAATTGTGCCTAATTATTCAACAATCCAAAAACCTAATTGTAGGCAATTTCCTGAGTTAACTATGGCTGGATTTTCTGATGCACTCAGGCCGGATAAGTTTACCGGTGTGCACTTTAAGAGTTAGGAAGTGAGATCCACACTGTGGCTTACAGCTCTGAAAGTTTTCCATGTTACTGCTGGCATGCCAGAGGGAGCTTCTAATGAAGATCAGAGGAAGTTCCAGGAAGCCAACACTATGTTTGTGGGATGCATTTTGAGTGTTCTTGCTGACCATCTGTGTGATGTGTACATGCATATAAAAGAGAGAAAGACACTGTGGGATGCACTGAAGGCTAAATTCGGTGCTACAGATGTATGCAGTGAATTGTACATCATGGAGAATTTTCACGACTACAAGATGGTGAATAACCATTCTGTGGTTGAACGAGCTCATGAGATCCAGTGTATTGTGAAGGAACTGGAACTCCCTAAGTGTGATCTACCCGATAAATTTGTGGCTGGGTGCATTATTGCAAAGTTGCCTTCTTCATGGAAGAACTTCGCACTTCTTTGAAACATAAGAGACAGGAGATACCAGTTGAAAATCTGATTGCATCTCTTGATATTGAAGAGAAAGCTCGGGAAAAAGACACTACTGAGAAAGGAGGTGAGGTTCAACCTACTGCCAACATGGTACAAAGGTTCCCACAGAACAAGAACAAAGGAAAGAAGAAGCCTGTTCTCAACAAGCCTATAAAGACTACTACCTTCAAGGAGAAGAAGCTCAACAAGGCTGAGCTAGAGTACTACGCCTGCGGGAAGCTCGGACACTTTTGTAAGGAATGCCCAGAATGCGCAGACCACAGAGGGAAAACCAGCTCCAAGACAGTCAACATGGTGACCGCTAGCAATACTAACGGGTATGGTAATTTACCAATTGTGCTTTCAGTATTTCAATCATCTTCATGGTGGATTGATTCAGGAGCTAACGTTCATGTGTGTGCTAACGTCTCTATGTTTAATTCTTATCAGGTCGCAAGGTATTCTTCCATCCTAATGGGGAATGGGTCGCATGCTTCTGTTCGTGGCATTGGCACGGTGGATCTGAAGTTTACTTCGGGAAAGATCGTGCAACTAAGGAACATGCAGCATGTCCCTAGTATGAACAAGAATCTAGTTAGCGGCTCCCTTCTATGTCGAGAGAAAGATAAAGCGTCTTAGGTCGGATCGTGGTGGAGAATATTTTTCCAAAGTTTTTGATGAATTTTGTGAGGAACATGGTATAATTCATGAGAGGACGCCTCCCTATTCGCCGCAATCAAACGGGATTGCCGAGAGAAAAAACAGCACGTTGACTGACTTGGTGAACGCCATGATAGACACTGCTGGTTTATCTAAGGCATGGTGGGGGAGGCTTTGTTGACTGTATGTCATGTCCTGAATAGAGTTCCTAACAAAAATAAAGAGAAAACCCCTTATGAAGAGTGGGTTGGGAGAAAACCATCACTTTCTTATTTTTGCACTTGGGGATGTTTGGCAAAGGTCAATATTCCTATCCCCAAGAAACACAAACTTGGACCAAAGACAGTGGATTGTGTTTTTCTTGGTTATGCTTAGCGGAGCATTGCTTATAGATATTTAGTAGTTAAATCTGAGGTTTCTGATATGCATGTAGATACTGTAATGGAATCTCGTGATGCAACATTTTTTGAAAATATGTTTCCTATGAAAGACATAGCATTGCTAGATTTTCTTCTGAGTTAAATTCTAAATCGAGTACACTTGATGATTATATTGAACAAACACCCGAGGAAGTCCATGAGAAGGATAACAATGAAGCTCCTGTAAGGAGCAAGAGACAAAGGGTTGCAAAATCCTTTGGTGATGATTTCATTGTATACCTTGTGAACGATACTCCCAAGTCTATTGAAGAGGCATATGCGTCTCTAGATGTAGATGATTGGAAAGAAGTTGTTCATAATGAGATGGACTAAATTCCTTTTATTGGAACTTGGGAGTTAACTGAACGACCTTATGGTTGTAAACCTGTGGGTTGTAAATGGGTGTTCAAAAAGAAGTTGAGGCCTGATGGTACTATTGATAAGTACAAGGCGCGACTTGCGGCCAAGGGCTACACTCAGAAAGAAGGCGAAGATTACTTTGACACCTATTCACCTGTTGCTAGAATAACCACCATTCGGGTGCTACTTTCCCTGGCTGCCTCTTATGGTCTGATCATTCATCAAATGGATGTAAAGACAGCTTTCCTAAATGGAGAGTTGGTAGAGGAAATTTATATGGATCAGCCTGATGGGTTGGTGATAAAAGGAGAAGAGAAAAAGGTGTGCAAGTTGCTAAAATCTTTGTACGGTCTGAAACAAGCACCTAAGCAATGGCATGAGAAGGTTGAAAGAACTTTGACTTATGTGGGATTTGTCATTAATGAGGGTGATAAGTGTGTCTACTATCACCATGGTGGAGGCAATAGTGTCATATTATGTTTGTATGTGGATGACATATTGATCTTTGGTACAAACATTGTTGTGATCAATGAGGTCAAGACTTTCCTATCAAAGAGTTTTGACATGAAAGATCTGGGAGAAGCCGATGTGATCCTAAACATCAAACTTATGAAGGATGAGAGTGGGATTACTCTAATGCAATCTCACTATGTTGAGAAGGTCTTGAGCCGTTTCGGCTTTATGGATAGAAAGCCTTCTCCAACACCTTATGATCCTAGCGTGAAACTTAGAAAGAACAAGAAAGAAACGAGAGAGCAATTAAGATACTCTCAAATTGTCGGTTCAGTCATGTACCTAGCTAGCGCTACAAGACCAGACATCTCTTTTGCTGTGAGCAAACTGAGTAGGTTCATGTCCAACCCGGGTAATGATCATTGGCATGCACTAGAAAGGGTCTTGCACTATCTGAGAGGTACTATGAGTTACAGAATTCACTATTCACGACACACAGCTGTCCTAGAAGGATATAGTGATTCAAATTGGATCTCTGATGTTGATGTACTCTACGCTACAAGTGGGTATGTATTTACTCATGGAGGTGGTGCAGTGTCATGGAGGTCTTGCAAGCAAACCATATTGACAATGTCAACTATGGAAGCAGAACTAACTGCGTCAGACACAACCACTTTAGTGGTAGAATGACTGCGTGAACTCTTAATGGACTTGCGTGTGGTTGAAAAACCTGTACCGGATATTCTTATGAATTGTGACAACCAAACGGTTATCGCTAAAGTGAATATTTCTAAGGATAACGCAAAGTCATCAAGACACGTGAAGAGACGTTTAAAATCTGTCAGGAAGTTGAGAAACTCCGAAGTAATAACTGTTACGTATATTCAAACAGACAAAAACCTGGCAGATCATTTTACAAAGGGACTATCATACAATGTGATAGATAGTGCATCTAGGGAGATGGGTATGAGACCCATAGACGTTACACCATAGTAGTAACCCAACCTTTGTGATCGGAGATCCCGTGAATTAGGACCTGGGAAGAACAAGCTATTGGTTGACAGAGGAGAGTAATAAGTGACCATCTCTAAGTGAAGATGCAAAACTCTCAGAGCTGTAAGGCTTAAGTACTGTTAGGCAGGTTAGCAATATGCCTTAATGTGATTCTATTGGCTATTATACCAAAGATGTTGTCCTACAGAACAATCTTGAATGAACACATCTATATGAGCTCTGATTGTAAAACGTCGCAATCTAGGAGATTTGGGTAATCTCTAGTAAGCTCACAAAGAGACCAGGGAGTAGGACATATATGCTCCAAACCGCGGGGTAGCCTTCTGGCAGCCAGGTACTGGTTAAGACTTTGAGTGAAACATGTGCACACAAAACTAGCAATTCAAGGCATAGTCCATTCTCAAGTTGTGGATGGATGTAGCTTAAAGTTCTACGCAGAAGTTCAACTTAACAGTCTGTGCTGAAACACTCGTATATTAAACAAGTGGAGAGACAAGGCAAATCTCTAAATGGGTATTGGAGATCTGGTGGGGGATTGTTAGAATTAAATGGGCTTGGCCCCTCTCCAAAATTCTGAAATCTTAAATTGAGCCCCTAAATGAAATGGCAAGTGGTGGTGTGGTGGTGCTAAAGTTTAGTCCCATACCGCTAGTGGAGGAAGTGTTGGACCTCTTTATATAGTGAGTTCTCCCCACCACTCCAAGTGTGTGTTGAGAAAAGAAAGGAGAGAACCACACGCGATCGCTTGCTTGCTTCGCCTGGCCTGGACTGGCCTGGCCGGGTCGGGTAGGGCAGGGTAGGGCGGCGCGTACGTGCGACATGCGCGTGAATGGTCCGCCAAATTCCGGTCCGATGCCTTGCGGGGGCGAGGCTACCTTTTTCCGTTTTATTTTTTATGTCTTGGCAGACAAGTTAATTTCTTGTCGGGTATGTATACGACTTGGAAACCAAGTCGGTTTGAGACATGATCGCGACACGAAACCGACCTTGGTTCTCCTATATATACAGCTTATCGGGGTCGGCCAAAGATACACCGAAAAACATCTAGTGTTTTGCCTCGTCTCACAACTTGCGCCGCCATCATAGTCTACCTCATCCCGAGCGGCGGCGTCCAATGGCGAACGGGAGAGCAGGTCTCCGAAACCAGTCGCCTTTGTGATGCTGTACGGGAGAGAGCGAATTAGGTTTTTGGGAAGCGCTCTGTGCGATTACTCGCTGCTTCCACAATGGGTCATCTTCCAAGTAAGTCGGGTTGTGCTGCGTACCGCCGCCTCAAGCGTCGTCTACTTCGTCCCGTCATTGCCAACGTCATCATCAACAACGTAGCTGCACCGAACACATCTACTTCCTCTACAAATGTTCATACGTGCGTCGTGTTCCCGTTACCCTGATGAACATGTTAGATGTGTACATGTTTTGCTATATGGTCTTGCTGCTATTCATGTTGTCTGCTGCATCTAGTATGTTAGAGTTTCACATGTTAGTAGCTGGTATCTTCGTGCTTTATATTCTGGAATTAATCATGGAAATTGTGCCTAATTATTCAACAGGTTCTACAGTCGCGGAGATGAAGGAGGGACTTCGTGGCTTGGTGTTGTTTGTTGCTTGCCGCCGCTATCACTCATATAGAGGTTACGACAAGCAGGGCGCCGTCGACGACCAAACCAAGCCCAGTTTCCAGGTTCCATGATATTCCTCCCCTCCCCTAATTCTACTTTTTATTTCTCAATTTATTACTTTGCGTTCAGAGCTTTGGAAAGTCTAACTTGTTGAGAATTGATAAAAAGAACAATAATTTTGGTGATTGAGTTTTTTGGGGAAATTTTTATGTCAATTGAACAGAGGGGAGATAGTTTGTTGCAAATTAACATGTAAAGTCCCTGCAATTTTTGTTATTGCGCTAACAAGGAAGGATTATTACTTGTAATGAAGGAATTAATGAGAGGTTGACAACAAAATATATTCAGGTGGGGGCTTATATTATCAAAAAAAAATCAGGTGGGGCTTCTCGCACCCTCGTATTTTGTCAAAAAAGAAAAAAAGGTTGGACGGGTGGGCTAGCGCATGCTTTCCTTTTTGCCCGCACACGAAAAGCCTTCGCGCCCTCACCCAACTTATTCCCAAATTTTCGCGGTCCCCTCAATCCTCTCCCGATCATAACAAACTCATCCACCTTTCGCCAAAACCGATTATGTCCGGCCTCCAAGTCTGCTTCATCTACGACGTTTGAGGAGGAGTTCCTCTCACTACTAGGGAAAACCCTAGTAGTAGCGCTGGGTTTAGCCTTATTAGTAGCACTACGGCCAGCGCTACGGCTAACGCGCTACAGCAAACTCTTAGTAGTAGCGCTGAATTGAAAGCGCTACTGATATCCACGTTAGCAGTAGCGCAGGAATAAGTAGAGCGCTACTGCTAAGTCAGCTCTACTACTAATATTCCAGCGCTACTGCTAATATTCTTGCTTTTAATATTTAATTTGCATCATATTTATGTCCCCCCTACATATTTGTGCATGCTCTATACAGTGGTTTCATCATATCATAATAAACATGCATAATTTGCATCACATCATACACATTAAGTACTCCCTCCATCCAAAAATTCTTCGGTGCTATTTGTTTAGATACGAATGTATCTAGTCAAATTTAGTATTTAGATACATCAATTTCTAGGCAAAGCTAAGACAATAATTTTGGGACGGAGGGAGTGTCATGTCATATAACTCATCATCATCTTACGTACTCATCTAACAAATCATCATCATCTTAATCATATACCAAGTTATCATATGATACACATAAAGTAAAACAGAGAAACATCTTAATAGTCATCATATGGATGCATCCTAATCGATCATGTCAAGTTCATATAAACTAGAATAACTTGTCTCTCATAAGACCTAGTCCTCGCTCTTAGGTATAATGTCATAAAACAGAGTAACACCTATGTCTCCATGATGAATCATAGAGATCCAACGGTCTCCAACTTGTGGCTTGCGCTCCTTCTTTATTTCTCTCCATGCTTCAATTTGGAGACTTTTTTTATTTTGATTTGAGGTCACTCGAGTATGGAGCATCAAACTCAGCCCTCAGCGGGCTTTTAATTTTCATTTGACCTTCTGGGTGCATCAACAGAGGAATTACATCATGTGGCAGTTGCTGTTGAAGAACATAACAATAACCTAGTTAGCAATGTAATCAACGCCAGTTATGCAATTAATATTAGAGTGTACTTAATTAGGAAACTCTTACCAAGATATTTCGGCGAATATCATCCGGCCTCAACCTATGCACTAGTGGCATGTAAAATGTATAATTTTGGCCAATTCCAAAATTATACGGGAAAGTATCCCTAGAAACCAGAACACCAGCAACAAGAAAGTGGAGAAGAACATCCTTCTCCTCCCAAGTTAGCTGTGATCCATACGTGTAGTGTGTCGTGTCAATTAATTTCCGTAATTCACTCGAAGAAACGAAATAAGCTGTAAATTATAATCTAACAAATTTAGTATATGGATGAACACCAAATATTTCTAAATATAAATGCAAATTACTTGACAAATATGGTTGAGAAACTCACATGGAGGTAATACAGGAAGCATATCATCGACAACCACCCGAATGTCGATGTTGCCTAGCATATTATCTTCAGGACGAAGATCGAAGGTTATTTCCATACCCTCCTGAAATCCATATGTCTTGCAAAGATCTTCCCACTTTGGGCACCCAAATTCTGTTTGAAAAACTGAATTAAATACTTTGATAACAAATGTGTGACCATGTATAGTCCTCAGGTTAGCGCTCCTCGTCTCAATTCTCTTGTGGTCTTTGAAACCAAGCCTCTCCAACACATATCTTCTTACATGGCACGGGAGGAACATATCTCCATTCTCATCAATCTTCATGGTGAAGAACCTATCGTCTTGCAGGTGAGGCGTGTCGCACATACCATCACAGTCGCCGCAATATTCACACTCCCAATATTCCTCGTGAGACATTTCCTGTTTTAATGTGGTAAATGTGTAAACAAGAACCGTGACACTATATGGAAAGAATATTCACACTCCCAATCTTCACACTCCCAAGCACTCCATATGTCCTAGTTTCTAGCACTAGTCATGACGAAATTCACAGAAATTTTCGGCATGACCTTTGCTAAATACTGGACATATGGTGCACCTGAAATTTGCCGGAATGGAAATGAATCAACATTCCGGCAAAACATAGACCACTCGGACATTCCGGCAACACTCGAATAATAATGTGCACTACATTTCAAATACAACATTTGCTAGATGCCAGGTAAGAAAAAACATGAGCTTAATTTTTGGTTTCTCACCAACTTCAGCTATTATTAAGCTTCTAGGGTCTAGAAAAATAAGATTTATGTTTTAAACCTAAATTATGCAAGAGGTGTTTCTCACTAAGTCTAAGTACTTGAAATCATCAACCTTTAGGTGAAGAGCACCAACAATTTTAGATGATCAAGGATCATCTAACAAGGGTTATTTTACCCAAGTTTAGTTGACCAAAGATCAACATGGCATAGCATGAACTAAATCCATTTATGTGGTCACAAACAATGAAGAAGTTGTCTTATCATTTTCATTCTATATAAACTGATAAACATACTACTCACTGTGTCCCTTGTGGAATAAACATGAGACTGTCCAGAAAGCATGCATTGAACACTCTTATGAGTAGATTAACACTATTAAGGTGGAAATATTACTATATATTTCCATGAACTTTTGCTGAAATATACATAGATGCATACAAATCTAACAATGTATCTTTTATAATGACCTTTTGCAGGGTTGTGATGCCTCCATCTACGTGGGTACGAGGCCTTGAACAAGATCAAGGCCGCTGTGGGGGCTTACCGAAGCTGGAGGGGGGCGGTGGCGACAGCGAGGGAGGCGGCAGCGAGGGGGCGGTGGCGGCGACGAGGGGAGGGGGCAGTGGCGACGACAAGGGAGGCGGCGGCGATGACGACGGTGATGGCGAGGGAGGTGAGGGAGGCGGCGGAGGCTTGAGATCGAGGAGAGGGGGGTGGGGGTGGGGGAGTTAGGAAATTTTGAGGCCACGGTGGGGGTGTTAACTGAACATAGCAGTAGCGGTGGTTCCTATACCTGCGCTAGTGCTATTGTACTTAGCAGTAGCGCTTTCACCAAGCCTGCGCTGCTACTATAGCTACTGTGGTTATGTCGTTGGGCCCCTTTTATCAGTAGCGCTGGATACTACGCAGCGCTACTGATATTGAACTTAGCAGTAGCGCGGGTTTAAGAACGGCGCTGCTACTATAGCTACTGCGGGGTTCCCTGTTTATCAGTAGAGCATATTATGAGGCCTGCGCTACTTCTAAGGACATTAGCAGTAGCGCTGAGTGATGTCCAGGGCTACTGCTTAATAGCAGCAGCGCTTTCTACTTTCCAGCGCTACTAATAGGCTCGTACCTATAAGGTTTTTCCTAGTAGTGTCTCCTGCCCCTGCGATGGACGAGGACGACCAAGCAACGAAAGGTGGTTCCTCTGCTTCCGCGGCGATGGAGGAAACAACACGAGGCGACGCTAGCGATGTGCCAAGGTATCTCTCTCTTTTCTTATTTTTGTGTTTCTCTATGCTTCGTTATCTGCCATGTGCCCAGTCTATGACTTTGTGTGTTACCATCACACTTCTGAAACTGCATTCCTTGTTGTGTTTGGTTAAGAACTGTGATTATGCTTTGCTAGCCATTGTGCATTGTTCTTTTGATCTACTTTTAATGACATCTCATTCATGGACTATGTTTTCACATGTCTGGTTTACATGTTTGCTTATCCAGCATGGAATTTGTTTTTTCGTTATGACCTTTAATCTTTCAAGATGCAGATACAGATTCACTGAAACTGAACATAGATTTGTAACTTGATCATGCCAATGTTACTTAATACATGTGCTTAGTTTTTTTCTCCAATTACTTTGATGCCTCAATATGTCTAATTATTAAACATCAAATTGTCATATATATATATATATGTGTGTGTAGCACTATGGGAACAACCGTAGTTGGATGTACAGAGAGAGAAAAGGAAAGTTGTTCAGTGAAACTTGGAGACACGGTTTGGAAAATTTCCTAGATCATGCATTTTCATTGCACGAATCCACTGTAGATGAGAAATCCCATTGTCCGTGCACTAAGTGTTTTTGTCGTCGTAAGCGCAAAAGGGATGAGATGACCATCCATTTGTGTGCCAATGGTTTTCAGTTAGGATATGAGAAATGGACTAGTCATGGGGAACCTAATATACCTGAAAACATAGAGAAAGAGGATTTTGTGAGATATGTAGATAGAATGAATGATATGTTAGTTCAGGCAATTGCTGCATAAGGACTTTTTCCACGTGAAGAACCAACACAAGCTGCCCAAAAGTTCTACAAAATGTTGGTTAAAGCTGACACACAACTGCATGCGAAGACATCACAAACTCGTTTGTCTACTATGGCACGGCTAATGACTATTAAGACACAACTTAATTTGTCAGAAGCTTGTTACAATGAAACGATGACCCTAATACATGATGTTCTTGGAGATGATGCCGCAAAAGAACTCCCTACAAACTTCCATAGGTCAAAAAAGCTTGTGCATAGTCTATCCATGCCATATGTGAAGATTCATGCATGCCCCAAAAATTGCATGATTTATTATAAAGAAAATGAAAACAAATAGAAATGCCCAATCTGCAATGAACCTAGTTACCCGTGAAGAACTGAATGATGAGAAACTATACATTTTGACCAATTGCTATGTTGTTGATAAATTTCGAGAGTAAGTGATGTTATTTTTACAATTTACCCTTATATGCCACAATTTTCTAATTATATGCCATCTATAGAGCATTTGGTGTAGAAAAGTATGCGAAGCACCCCAATTTGTATCTGGACGGCCTTGATAAAATGATGACGGAAGAATTCGTTGATTGGTTTAAGACTACTGTAATCACTATCTCATTGCTTTCTTTACATAGATTGATCAATGTTATGTTTACTAACTTGAAATATTGTTTACTGATGGCAGTGTAAAAAAGACCCAAGTTCTGACGAGGACATGTGGAATTTAGCTAATGGATGCAGTTCTAGAATATTTTCATATAGTTCCTATGACATGAATGGCTTTCGTTTTAGGTCACAATGATACGAGAAACTCCATAAAAGGTTGAGAACAGTGAACATTGGACTTTGTTTGGCATCCTTCACGTCTGACAACAAACAACTTGACTACTATGGTGTGATCAAGAACATTATCAAACTATCCTTCACTGCAAGCCAGAAAATTGAGATGGTACTCTTCCAATGCCGCTGGTTTGATCCAACTAAGGGTACGAGGTGTGAAGAAAAATTAGGTTTGGTGGAGATTAGGCCATCTTCAAGGCTTGAAACTTTAAACCATTTTCCATGGCTCACCAAGCTACTCAAGCTTATTATTTGAAATATACTTCTCAAAGGCACAATCTTCGTGATTGGCGGGTTGTGTACAAGATACAATCAAGTAGCAGCTTGAGCAACCTTGATGATAGTGCACATGATCCATTTGCTGAAAATGATTTTTTCCAAGAAGATACATAGCATGGCATTTTCTTGGCAGATGTTGGGGACTTTATTGATGAGATTAGGACATCTAGAAATCAGTACGATGATGTGCTTGATCCCTCTGACATTGAAACCGTAGAAAAGCGCAACAGTAAGGAAGATAGCATTAAGGAGGATCCTTTGGACATCATCTATATCGATGACATTAGCGATGGAGAAGAATTTCCATAGGGGGAAAGAGAGAAGGAGGATGATGACAAGGATACCACATTGCATTATGATTTAGAATATGATAATGATGACTACTGAACATATAGTTTGTTAGTGCATGAGCTATTCTATTATAGTTTTTTCTTGCAGTACCATGCATTAGATATTTTGTAATTTCTCAGTTCATTTCTTAGTGTTGATTCTTACTAATATTAAGTTTTACTCACTACAATTTAAGTGGTTACAAAGTGTTCCATTTTATTTTAATGTGCACACATGTTCTTCATAATGGTTTGTTCTCATTTTTATATAGCTACTAACGATCATGGAGCCTTGTAAATAGGATGACTAGTCGTTTGACTCACAAACCTATCTCAAGACCTATACGGAATGGACCTTCCACTGGTTCGGTTGGAAATAATGGGTCATCTCAGCCAGCTTCACAGACTAGGAAGGCTAGAACACCCACATCTAGGACAAGAAGTGGTGATAGACTGGAAGAGATTGATCGACCTCTCATTGTACCGTCTGGCATGTTAGTATTGAACTTTTTAAAGTGTTTTAGTTCTTCCTGGATGCATATTCAAATATTAATGCTTTGAAGTATGTTTTTATGGCAGTCGATGGGAAAAGCACCCGTTCAAATCTCGTGAACCCTCCACGGTGCAACGCGCATTAGTACGCTGATACGTCTCCAACGTATCTATAATTTTTTATGGTTTCATGCTATTTTCTTGTCAAACATTGGATATTTTGCATGCCTTTTATTTATTTTCTCGGACTAACTTATTAACTCAGTGCCAAGTGTCAGTTCCTGTTTTTTCCATGTTTTTTACCCGTTTCAGAGGAGATTTTAAAACGGAGTCCAAAGGGAAGAAAATCCCCGAAAAGATTTTTTCTAGAACGGAAGAAGATCGGAGAGCTTGGGGGCCAAGCCAGAAGAGACCCAGGGGCCCCACAAGCCCCCACCCCGCGGCCAGGAGGGGCCGCGCCATGCAGGCTTGTCGGCCCCCTGGAGGTCCCCTGACTTAGATCTTGCGCCTATAAATTCCAAAATATTCCCAAAAAATCAGGGGAGCATCGTAATCAGTTTTTTTCCGCCGCAAGCTTCTGTCTCTGCAAGATCCCATCTGGGGCACGTCCTGGTGCCCTGCCGAAGGGGGGATTCGGACACGGAAGGCTTCTCCATCAACACCATGACCTCTCCGACGATGCGTGAGTAGTTCACCATAGACCTATGGGTCCATAGCTAGTAACTTGATGACTTCTTCTCTCTCTTGGATCTTCAATACAAAGTTCTCCATGATCTTCATGGAGATCTATCCGATGTAATCTTCTTTTGCGGTGTGTTTGTCAAGATCCGATGAATTGTGGATTTATGATTAGATTATCTATGAATCTTATTTGAGTTTCTTCTGATCTCTCTTATGCATGATTTCATATCCTTGTAATTCTCTTCGAGTTGTGGGTTTTGTTTGGCCAACCAGATCTATGATTCTTGTAATGGGAGAAGTGCTTGGTTTTGGGTTCATACCGTGCGGTGACCTCACCCAGTGACAGAAGGGGTAGCGAGGCACGTATCGTGTTGTTGCCATCAAGGTTAAAAAGATGGGTTTTCATCATTCGTTTGAGTTTATCCCTGTACATAATGGCATCTTGCTTAAAGCGTTAGTCTGTTTGTCATGAACTCAATACACTAGATGCATGCTGGATAGCGGTCGATGTGTGGAATAATAGTAGTAGATACAGAAAGTATCGGTCTACTTGTCTCGGACGTGATGCCTATATGCTAGATCATTGCCTTAGATATCATCATGACTTTGCGCGGTTCTATCAATTGCTCGACAGTAATTTGTTCACCCACCGTAATATTTGCTATGTTGAGAGAAGCCTCTAGTGAACACTATGGCCCCCAGGGTCTACTCCACACCATATTTTCAGCCTTACACTTTTAACTTCGTTGCACTTTCCGCCTTCAGATCTCACTTTGCAAACAATCTTGAAGGGATTGACAACCCCTTTGAAGCGTTGGGTGCAAGCTTGTTTGTTTTTGCGCAAGTACTTTGGACTTGACGAGGCCCTCCTTTTGGTTCGATACCTTGGTTCTCAAACTGAGGGAAATAATTACTGCTCCTGTGCTGCATCACCGTTTCCTCTTCAACGGAAAAACCAACGCAAACCAGAGAAGTAACAAGAAGAATTCCTACGCGCCAGGGAAGGACTTTTGTTCCCGCAGCAGAAGAATTTCTGGCGCCGTTGCTGGGGAGGAAGATCAAGTCAGGAACTCATCCAAGTAGGTGTCACAAACTCATCTCTTGCATTTACTTTGTTTGCCAGTTGCCTCTCATTTTCCACTCCACCCACTTCACCAATTTGCCTTTTTCGTTCGCCTTTTCGTTTGCCCTTTTTCTCGCCCGCTTTTTGTTTGCTCGTGTGCTTGCCTGCTTGCTGAAGTCACCATGAACGAAAACACCAAGCTTTGTGACTTCTCAAATACTAATAATAATGATTTTATTAGTACTCCGATTGCGGAGTCATACGAAATCAATGCCGCTTTGCTGAATCTTTTTATGAAAGAGCAATTCTCTGGCCTTCCTAGTGAAGATGTCGCATCCCATCTCAATACCTCCATTGAGATTTGCGATATGCAAAAGAAAAGAGATGTGCATAATGACGTTATTAAATTGAAGCTTTTTCCTTTCTCGTTGCAAGATCACGCAAAAACTTGGTTTCCTTCTTTGCCCAAAAATAGTATCTTGGGATAAGTGCAAAGATGCTTATATATCCAAGTATTTTCTGCCGGCTAAGATCATCTCTCTCCGTAATGATATCATGAATTTCAAGCAACTTGATATTGAACACGTTGCACAAGCTTGGGAGAGAATGAAATTAATGATTAGAAATTGTCCCGCTCAAGGCTTGATTATTTGGATGATTATTCAAATCTTTTACGCTGGCTTGAATTTTGCTTCTAGAAATATCTTGGACTCTGCCTGAGGTGGAACATTCATGGAAATCACTTTAGGAGAAGCCACAAAGCTCTTAGACAACATCATGACGAACTACTCTCAGTGGCACACTGAAAGGTCACCTACTAGTAAGAAGGTACACGCTATAGAAGAAATTAACTCGTTGAGTGCTAAGATGGATGAGTTAATGAATTTGGTTGCTAGTAGAAGTTCTCCTTTGGATCCTAATGATTTGCCTTTGTCTTCTTTGATTGAGAGTAGCAACGCTAGCTTGGATGTAAATTTTGTTCGTAGGAATAACTTTGGCAACAACAACGCTTTTAGGGGAAACTATGTTCCTAGGCCTTTTCCTGGTAAGTCCTCTAATAACTTTGGCAACTCCTACAACAATACCCATGGAAATTGCAATAAATTACCCTCTGATCTAGAGAGTAATATCAAAGAGTTCATCAACTCTCAAAAGATTTTCAATGCGTCCATTGAGGAAAAACTACTCAATATTGACGATTTGGCTAAGAGCGTTGATAGGATTTCTTGTGATCTTGATGCTTTCAAAGTTAGATGTGCTCCTCCCAAAATCAACATGGATGAAACTTTGAAAGCTATGCGTGTTTCCATAATTGAGAGCCAAGAAAGAACCACCCAAATTCATGCTAGACATGAATGGCTTAAAAAGGTGTGTTCTCGTGATGAGAATCACGAAGATCTTAAAGTGCTTGGTGTGACTCCCATTGAATCTTTGTTTTCTTGTGTCAAACCTAATGATTATGGGGCTGGATAAGAATCCACTTTGGTTGAAAATTGGACCAATTATTCGGAGTCCATCTATCTTGATGCAAAAAGCATTAAAAGTGGAGTAGAAGACGTTAAAACTTTGAGTAGTAATGAAGTTACTACCATGGATTTCAAGGAATTCAATTATGATAGTTTATCCTTGATTGAATGCATTTCTTTGATGCAATCCATGTTAAACTCTCTGCACGCTTATAGCCAAAACAAAGCCTTTACCCATCATATCGTCGAAGCTATGATAAAAGCTCTTGAAGAGAAACTTGAATTGGAAGTCTCTATCCCTAGAAAGCTTCATGATGAGTGGGAACCTACCATCAAAATCAAAATCAAAAACTATGATTGCAATGCTTTGTGTGATTTGGGTGCTAGTGTTTCTGCGATTCCAAAGTCTTTATGTGATATTCTGGGTTTTAATGAGATTGAAGAGTGTTCTCTTAATTTGCATCTTTCTGATTCTACTATCAAGAAACCCATGGGAAGGATCAATGATGTTCTTATTATTGCAAATAGGAACTATGTACCCCTGGATTTCATTGTGCTTGACATTGATTGCAATCCTACATGCCCTATTATCCTTGGTAGACCTTTCCTAAGGACTATCGGTGCTATCATCGATATGAAGGAAGGGAATATTAGATTTAAATTTCCTTTAAGGAAGGTCATGGAACACTTTCCTAGAAAGAAAATAAGATTTCCATATGAATCCATGATGAGGGCTACTTATGGTTTTAGCACCAAAGACGACGATACGTGATTTTATCGTTACTATGCCTAGCTAAGGGCGTTAAACAATAGCGCTTGTTTGGAGGCAACCCAATGAATTTATATTTTTTATTTCTGTTTTGTTGCATCAACACTTTCATAATTCTGTTGTGATTGTGTTTTTGGTGTTTCTTTTTGTGTTTGAGCCAAGCAAAGCCTTTATGACTAGTCTTGGTAATGGTTGTTTGATCCTGCTAGAAAAAGACAGAAACTTTTCGCTCACGAGATGATTTTTCATTTTTATTCAGAAAGAGCTTTTGAGTTGATTCTTTTTGCTTGTGATTTATATGCTTTGTACTTAGACCGTCGTAATGTTTCAGATGTTTTGAAGTACGAGAAGTATACGAAGTATACAGATAGCTACAGACTGGTCTGTTTTGACAGATTCTGTTATTTATTGAGTTGGTTGTTTGTTTTGATGAAACTGTGTTTAGTATCGGGGGGCACTAACCATGGAAAAGTGAGAATAAAGTAGCTCATCATCAATATAGATGGAACTCAAGTTTGCTACAGTACCAAAAAGTGGTAGTTTGTTTTCTTGTACTAATGTTATCACAAGTTTCTGTTTAAGTTTTGTGTTGTGAAGTTTTCAAGTTTTGGGTGATGTTCTCATGGACAAAGAGATAAGGAGTGGAAAGAGCTCAAGCTTGGGGATGCCCAAGGCACCCCAAGCCAAATTCAAGGACTCCAAAAAGCCTAAGCTTGGGGATGCCCCGGGAAGGCATCCCTCTTTCTTCTTCAATCCATCTGTAACATTACTTGGAGCCATATTTTTATTCACCACTTGATATTTGTTTTTGCTTGGAGCGTCTTGTATCATACGAGTTTTTATTTTTGTTGTGTCACAATCATCCTTGCTGCACACCTTTTTGAGAGAGAGAGAGACATGCACTCATCCTGATTTTGCTAGAATACTCATTGTGCTTCACTTATATCTTTTGAGCTAGATACTTCTGCTCTAGTGCTTCACTTATATCTTTTGAGCTAGATAGTTTTGCTCTTCTGCTTCACTTATATCTTTAGAGCACGATGGTGTGTGAATTGGTAGTTGGCTTATGCTATGAAAGTAGTCCCATGTTCTAGGTAACCAAAGAGGATGCAAAAACCTCCATCTTCATGTGCATTGAGTAGAAAGAAAAGTTTCGATTCCTGTCAATTAGTTTTGAGACACGGATTCGGTAATATTGAGAGTTATGTTAGTAGGGTGTTGTGAATCTAGAAATACTTGTGTTGAAGTTAGCGATTCTCGTAGCATGCACGTATGGTGAACCGCTATGTTAGGAAGTCAGAGCATAATTGATCTATTGATTGTCATCCTTTGTGTTGAGGTCGGGATCGTGCGATGGTTTACACCTACAAACCCTTCCCCACGGAGTATGCCTTTAGCACTTTGTTTTGATTACTAATAAAAACTTTTGCAACAAGTATGTGAGTTCTTTATGACTAATGTTGAGCCCATGGTATAGATGCACTTTCACCTTCCACCATTGCTAGCCTCTCTAGCGCCGCACAATTCTCGCCGGTGCACAAACCCACCAAATTCCTTCCTCAAAACAGCCACCATACCTACCTACTATGGCATTTTCATAGCAATTCCGAGATATATTGCCATGCAACTACCACCGTCCCTTCTCATGACTTGTGTCGTCACTTTCATATTGCCATTGCATGATCATACTAGATCGTTGCACATCCCGGTACACTCCCGGAGGCATTTCCTATGGAGTCATCATCATTGTGATTTTTGAGCTTTGAGTAACTAAAAGTGTGATGATCATCATTATTAGATCATTTTCCCATGTGAGGAAATAAATAAATAAGAGGCCAAAGAGCCAAAATACAAAAAAAAAGAAAAGAAAAAAAGAGGCCTAAGAGCCCAAATGCTAATAAAAAAAAGAAATGAGAGAAAGAGAGAAGGGACAATGCTACTATCTTTTTCCAAACTTGTGCTTCATGTTAGCACTCTGTTCTTCTTGATTGAGAGCTTCTTGCTTTGTCACCACCATATGCCAGTGGGAATCATCGTTTTATAACTTGGCTTGTATATTCCAATGATGGGCTTCCTCAAAATTGCCCTAGGTCTTCGTGAGCAAGCAAGTTGGATGCACACCCACTAGTTTTCCTTTTGAGCTTTCACATACTTATAGCTCTAGTGCATCTCTTGTATGGCAATCCCTACTCATTCACGTTGATATCTATTAATGGGCATCTCCATAGCTTATTGATACGCCGAGTCAATTTGACCATCTCCTCCTTTTTGTCTCACAACCAACACCACACTCTATTCCACCTATAGTGCTATATCCATGGCTCGCGCTCATGTATTGCGTGATAGTTATAACAAGTTTGAGAAAGTAATAGTGCGAAAACAATCACTTGGCCAATTCCGGGTTTGTGCATGATTTACATTAGTTGTGTGAGGATGATGGAGCATAACCAGACTATATCATTTTGTAGGGATAACTTTCTTTGGCCTTGTTATTTTGAAAGTTCATTATTACTTTGCTAGTTTGCTTGAAGTATTACTGTTTTCATGTCAATAGCAAACTATTGTTTTGAATCATACGGATCTGAATATTCATGCCACGTGAAATAAGTTGCACAGGACAACTATGCTAGGTAGCATTCCACATCAAAAAATCATTCTTTATCACTTCCCTACTCGAGGACGAGCAGGAGTTAAGCTTGGGAATGCTTGATACGTCTCCAACGTATCTGTAATTTTTGATGGTTTCATGCTATTATCTTGTCAAACATTGGATGTTTTGCATGCCTTTTATTTATTTTCTGGGACTAACTTATTAACTCAATGCCAAGTTCCAGTTCCTGTTTTTTCCAAGTTTTTGACCCCTTCAGAGGAGATTTTGAAACGGAGTCCAAACGGAAGAAAATCCCCGAAAAGATTTTTTCTGGAACGGAAGAAGATCGGAGAGCTTGGGGGCCAAGCCAGAAGAGCCCGAGGGGCCCCACAAGCCCCCACCCCGAAACCAGGGGGGCACGCCACGCAGGCTTGTGGGCCCCTGAAGGTCCCCTGACCTAGATCTTGTGCCTATAAATTCCCAAATATTCCCAAAAAAATCAGGGGAGCATCGTAATCACTTTTCCAACGTCACAAGCTTCTGTCTCCGCAAGATCCCATCTAGGGCACGTCCAGGTGCCCTCCCAGAGGGGGGATTCGGACACGGAAGTCTTCTCCATCAACACCATGACCTCTCCGACGATGCGTGAGTAGTTCACCATAGACCTACGGGTCCATAGCTAGTAACTAGAAGGCTTCTTTTCTCTCTTGGATCTTCAATACAAAGTTCTCCATGATCTTCATGGACATCTATCCGATGTAATCTTCTTTTGCGGTGTGTTTGTCAAGATCCGATGAATTGTGGATTTATGATCAGATTATCTATGAATCTTATTTGAGTTTCTTCTGATCTCTCTTATGCATGCTTTCATATCCTTGTAATTCTCTTCGAGTTGTGGGTTTTGTTTGGCCAACTAGATCTATGATTCTTGTAATGGGAGAAGTGCTTGGTTTTGGGTTCATACCGTGCGGTGACCTCACCCAGTGACAGAAGGGGTAGCGAGGCACGTATCGTGTTGTTGCCATCAAGGTTAAAAAGATGGGGTTTTCATCATTCGTTTGAGTTTATCCCTGTACATAATGGCATCTTGCTTAAAGTGTTAGTCTGTTTGTCATGAACTCAATACACTAGATGCATGCTGGATAGCGGTCGATGTGTGGAATAATAGTAGTAGATACAGAAAGTATCGGTCTACTTGTCTCGGACGTGATGCCTATATGCTAGATCATTGCCTTAGGTATCGTCATGACTTTGCGCGGTTCTATCAATTGCTCGACAGTAATTTGTTCACCCACCGTAATATTTGCTATTTTTAGAGAAGCCTCTAGTGAACACTATGGACCCCAGGGTCTACTCCACACCATATTTTCAGCCTTACACTTTTCACTTCGTTGCACTTTCTGCCTTCAGGTCTCACTTTGCAAACAATCTTGAAGGCATTGAGAACCCCTTTGAAGCGTTGGGTGCAAGTTTGTTTGTTTTTGCGCAGGTACTTTGGACATGACGAGGCCCTCCTTTTGGTTCGATACCTTGGTTCTGAAACTGAGGGAAATACTTACTGCACCTGTGCTGCATCACCCTTTCCTCTTCAAGGGAAAAACGGACGCAAACCAGAGAAGTACCAAGAAGAATTCCTACGTGCCAGTGAAGGACTTTTGTTGCCGCAGCATATGCCAGTATTATCGGGAACCAATTGGTCCATATGATAATAAGGAACATGTCTTTACTTGGGAGGAGTACAAGTGGTCTAGCAATCCAAGAGTGCAAACTGCAGCATCTAGAATTAAAGATGAATTATGGGTAAGTTTATTAGTTTTGTCAACTTCTGGAGATTTTTCATTTCCCCACCACTTTATTAGAAACTTGGACTTTAATATGTGTGTTAGGAACAAATAACATTTCTGATTTTCCCTAATGTAGTTATATCATACAAAAATTCCCATTTATGTTGTCAAAACTAGAAGTGCACTACACCATAATTCTCAGTTTGTACTATCATCATTCTAAAGCACTTAAATTGGTCTGATGGTAATCTGAATATCCTTTATTATTTATGATATCTTAGTAGATACATTTGTTCTCAAATCAATCCATTATTATTTTGATAGTGAAGTTTTAAGTGCAATCCATCAGACCAACGTGATGCATATGAAACCTTTGAGTTGAACCTTGCTAAAAAAGTGAGCCAAATGATACATGACGAAAAGAAGGCAGCTATGAAAAGATTATACAAGCGTGGTAATGTGATTGAGGAAAAAGATGAGGAAGGTAATATCTGGCCAACTATTGTATAATTAATTTCAACCAAGACAGATGACTTAGGTATCGATGATGGTTGGCGTTTACTATGTGAACGTTGGATTACTCACGAGTCTAGAAACAATTCTTTACGTGGGAAGAGGAATAGACTAGCTAAGGGAGATACCATTTACCATTGCAGTGGTCCAAGAAGCATAGTGGCTACGTGCCAGTATCTGGTACTTTTTCACTAATGCATATTTCTATATTTCAATACTCAATAATAATATTTGATAAAACTTACCTCTTTTAATAAGCAGAAACAAAAAACCGGTAACCACCCAGGACTTGCGGGTGCTTGGCAGCACACTCATAGATTGAAGCGAGGCAATGAACGTGTTGAGATGTGTAGCCAAAAACCTTCTGATCGCTGGGTTAGTCTTTGCGACTATACTTTATGGTCCGTGAACCTATGCATGTTTCGAGCAATCAATCTACAGATTCATATCATGTTGCATTACATAGATGGCTCAACATATGTGCATATTATGTAGTTTGTAGTCCTTTTAGTTTCATTTTGCACTACCCTTCTACCGATCTTCGTGTTACTTAATGGTTTTCTTACTTGGAAAAGGAAACGTTTGACAATGGAATGAAAAATATGCATGGGGAAAATTGGTAAGAAGAGCATCCGGAATTCGATGGATCTGTCATTTATGAAAAAACTGGTAGAATGCCACATGAGAGAGTAAGAATTGCTGATGAGGCATTTACCAAAATAGGTAAGTCCATTATTAAGGAAACAAAGATCAATGTATCACAACAGGACCAATTTGCTCGTGAACAAGGGCATTTACAGAGGGAAAATCGGCAATTGAGGCATGAGAACAAAGAGCTACGAGGTGTGGCACAAGTTGTGCGGCTAAGCTTTACTACTGATATATAGAGGAGGTCTGGACTATGATGCTTTAATGAAGGAAGGTGCACATCATGAGTCGGTAAGTTTAACACAAAACTAACTCATTGTGATAAATAGTAATGATGACCTCAAATGTAGAGTTCCAGAAACTAGAATTCTAATGTAAATTTCTATTTTTGTTCTCAAACCAATACTTAATATTTTTTTAATATATAGGGTACATATGATTAGGAACATGAGTATTACAGTGATAGTGATTTGTATGACGAGTTTGCAAGGCAGCGAGATAAAGTTGATCAAATTGGACTAGAACTCGTAACACAAACATGAGTTTGTTTATTGGTTCTCTCTGCTTCTTTAGGCATGGCTTCTTAGCCTGCTAATTAATATTCACATAGTGCAACTAATAATTGATAATAAATTTGACAATTGGAGTATACAAGTCGTAGAAGTGAAATGTTGTGGGCTATGTAAGAATTGGATTTATTATACATTGCCCAAGTAAATTCTTTTTTATGAATTAACCACCGATCCTAGATATTGAATTCGCCTTATGCTTATGCGTTTTACTGATTTGAAGTACTTCTATATTACTGCTTGTACGGACTAGAAAGATGGTAAAGGAATGGTACTTTCCTTGGTTAAACATAATTGATCAGTGTTGAATTTTAAAACCTATTTGTTAGTTCGTTACTTTGGATAATATTGATTGCAAACTATACTATTTACTAGAAGCTGGCCATGATAAAAAAAACTATAGCATTCAGAACATTTGAAGTCCTGTTACGTACACAAGATGTTTGTGCATTGTTTTCTTGTTCCATTTACACTTTTATATGTTCGCAAGTTATATATTTAGTAACAGTTTCCATGAAAATATCATCTCTCTTTTTAGTAACATGTTGTGTATTTAAAAAAACACTTTCATTATATTATCACGGGTATTTCATCTCTTATAAGCAGTATGATCATTTTTAGGGTTGTAGAAGCAATGCTCGATCTGGTGACAATCATATGGAGGGTGGCAATATCAATGACGAGAGTGAAAGCACATAATTAAGACTTTGACTTCATGGAAGTGTTGAGACGAAGTGACATTTTTTTATGGTGTTGTTCAGAGAGGGATTGATATTTCAAGATAATTTATCTTATGCCAAAAGTTTAGGATGGATTGTTTTTATTTACCCTTTTATTTTCCATTTTCATGTTATCTATATGGATGATTCAGAACTTATGTAGTTTTCAACTTGGAACTAACTACCGTTGGACTAGTGTGATACCTTGTGAGTAAAGTATGCTCTTTTATCACATTGGGGTAAATTCTATTTATTTCCATCACAAAATAAGTTCTATTTATTTTGTGCATACTTGGCATTGTCAACATATAGGATCGGCACTAATTTTAGTTTCGTTGTGCAAATTCTCTCTCTACCCGTGGCATTATAGCGTGCAAGTCGTGGCTAACAGCGATATTTTTACTCTCGGTTATATACTATGCCTACATTGACAAACGTCACGGATTTAATCGATACCAAGGGTAGTGGATGATCACTTGGTATAAATGCTAGCAGTATATATATACTGTAGGTCATAACCTAGTCCGACAGTGTATATATACTCTAGGTCATTCCCTTATCTGACTGTCTATATGTACCGTTGGTTGTTCATATGCCGATGGGAGGACGACCGTCAACAACATGAACAACGATGGTCGTTGGGAACCGTCAGAAATGAGAAAAATGACGATCACCGAGAACCTTAGGGAATGAGAACAATGACGGGTACACGAAATTGTCAAAATTTGCAATAACCAACGGGATACCGTAGAATATGAGCATCGTCAGATATGAAAGTGCCGGCCATCCACCGTTGGCGTCATGTCGTAGGCAAAGACCATAAGCCACAGTACCGTCGGATATCATGTTAATGGCCGACCAAGCATCACCTACGGGAAATAGCCGACGGGGCACCTACCTCATATAAGTAGACGACAGTTTTTGCAAATAGACGACGGTTATTCAACCCTAGGCGAAGCTTAGGATCCTAGTAGACTAAGCTAATTATGTCATAAATGAACTAAATAAGTTAATTATGTCATTTTGGAGGGTAATGAACTAAGTATGTGATTTTGGAGAATAAAGATAGAAGCAGAAGAAGGAGGAGGAGGAGAAGACTAGAAGAAGGAGAAGAAGAAGAAGGACGAGAAGAAGAAGGTCAAGATGATTACTTATCTTGTTTTGAGCTTATTATGCCATTTTGGAGGAAGATACGCTAAGTTATGAGATGTGACACCCTCGATTTAATCATACGCTAATCATACACGCAAATGCGTACAACCGAACACAAGGACTCACGGGAAGATACCACAACACAACTAGACACAAATAAAACAATACAAGCTTCATATTACAAGCCAGGGGCCTTGAGGGCTAGAATACGGAAGCTCGATAACCACACGAGTCAACTGAAGCAACAATATCTGAGTATAGACATTAAACATGCGGTGCCTTAGAGAAGGCTAGCACAAAAGGAGACACGATCGAACGAGGCGAGGCCTCCTGCCTGGGAACCTCCTAACTACTCTTGGTCTTCAGCGGCCTCCACGTAGTAGTAGGCACCGTCGGGCGAGCAGTCGTCCTCGGCGGTATACTCCATCTCCTTGTCTCCTTCATCTGGTCGCAGCAGCTGATCAAGGGGGCAAAGGGGATCAAAGCAATGGTGAGTACTCATCCAAAGTACTTGCAAGACTTATATCAAAACTATGCTAGGTATGCAACATTATCAAAGGAGGGGGGTTTATACATGGACTGACTGCAGAAATTTGAGAAAAGGGAGAGAAGGCCTAGTCCTATCGAGGACTAACTTCTTCAAGGGTCTTGCAGCAATAGACTAGAGTAGAGCAAGGTAACACAATTAATAGTCATATTGTTGCAGCAATATTAATATGAGGTCACGCCTAGAGATTCTTCCTCGACTCCCTACGAGGAAGCAATCCTAGGGAAACAATTCCACTTAAGTAACCATTCTAGTTGTATAAGATTAGGCCACAACTCCAAGTCGTCCTGTAACCGTGGACACGATTATTCGAATAGATAAGTTCTTCCCTGCAGGGGTACACAACATATTCCCTGTCACGCTTGATAATACTCTGGCCGGACACTTTTCTGGGTCATGCCCAGCCTTGGAATATCGACACTTTGCGGCCCCACCTAAGCTCAACATAGAGGCGAGCCCGCCAGTCTAACTCCTAAGCACAAAGGGTTCATGGGCCCAATTGCCCTCTGCGCTCCTGCACAATGCGTGGGCGGCCGATGTTAGTCCTAGCACCCCTTACTACAAGCGCGATGCATCTCGGGACCACTCGGGCGCGCGCCGCTCTCTAGCTAACGTCTTAAGACCTTCGGCTGATACCACGACATCGAGTACTCATAATTCTTCCCACGCAGACGGTTAGTGTTTAATAAGGCCTTCCGATCAACCCAGATCAAATACCCGAATCCATTATCATTTGAATTAAGTCAAACGCAAAACCACGCGGGAATCCACCCGCTAAACATCTATTCATCAAAGATCCTAGTAACATGGTCAAGTAACTGTGTGATTGTAACATCACGGGGAATCTGAGGTATCACCCTCGTTGGATTCCGAATGATGTATCCGTCAAGGAGGACTTAGAGGAATCAGCCTCGATGGTCCCACACTTGAGGGTTTGCATGACAGAGACATCGTCGGGATTTGTGAAGGAGGAATCACCCTCGATAAACACGACTGACTAGCTACCCTACAGAGGTATCATCCGGAGTACTTCGTGAGGTGTCACCCTCGGTACCCGATAGTACCTCTGTTGTGCCGTGCAACTAAGGGGGTGTAAGTGATGTGTTGGTTCTGGCTCGTCAATCAGGGATCAAGACTTGATGGCAAAGCGGGGCAACTGGACAAAGGGGTCGGGGGGGATGACTGCTCCACCTATACTAAATAGTTTTAAAGAGTAGTACAGAAAGTAGCAGTTCATCAAAAACATGCTATGCATCAGATATAGGAGCTAACTACAACAATAGCAAAATTCTAATGCAAGCATGAGGTAGAAAGAATAGACGATATAGGAATGATCAAAGGGGGTTTGCTTGCGTTGTTGCTCTGCGGCAAAGGGTTGGTCGATGTCAGGGGCATAGACGTACTCGGCAACAACGCTAGTCTCGGGGTCTACGGTAAGAAGAGGGGGGAGAAACAATAAATAAGAGAAACAGGTGCAACACTAAGCATGACATGGCAAATGCACGTTTAGGCATGAGCTAACGCAGCAACATCCGTCATAGACGAGTCGGGAAAATATCATATGATATTTCCCGGGTCTCTGGCTACTATCGGACACATGAAAAATGGTGGAGAAGTTCCACGTTTGCTATGCTAGGGATGCGTGACAAACGAATGGACCTAGTATTCCGGTTCGTCTTGTTCTGCTGATCAACTTTCATGTTGAAAATATTTTGATTTGAGCTACGGTTTATTTTATATTAATTTTTAAATTTTATTAGTATTTAGGAATTAAAAACCGATTTAATTAAATTCATAAGTGATTTATGACATCAGCATGATGCCATGTAGACATTAGAAGTTAACTGATCAACTCTGACGAGTGTGTCCCTTGTGTCATAAACATAATTTTTAATTAGGGTTAATTATTAATTAATCCTACTAATTTAGTGGGGGTCCCACATGTCATATCCGGTTAGGATAAATACTTATCTATATTAAAATATTTATTAATTATTCTAAATACTCATAATCATTCTAATTAATTAATTAATTAATTATTTCACTAATTAATGATTTAATTAATTAAACTATTTACTAAATATATTATTTTTATATTTATTTTCTTATATTATTATTTTCAAGAGAGTGTTATGTGGGGCCTCCCTGTCAGTGGGAGTGGGGGGTTCGCCTCACATGGCAGTGGCCCACCGGCCACACACAACACAACACACACACACACTGTACAAAATATCTCACATACACACTTATACACATTTTTACACACATCCACAATACACATACATCTACATATAAACATATACATACATACATGTCTATACATATATATATAAATCTCATACATGTTATCTACGCACCTATTCATCCTTTTTCTTTTCTTTTCTTTTCTCTTTTCCATCCCTATTCTATCTCTCTGATCATCTCTCACTCTCAACTAATAGACAGGAGGCAATACTCCACCTGCTCCTCTTACAGGAAAGATCAACGGCGTCGGGACGAGGCGGTGAATGCCGGAAGGGAAACAGAGGGGGGAAGGAGGAAGTGGTGTTCTCACTGAGCCATGTAGATGTGCAAAAATGGGCTCCGGGGAGGCTCGACGGTGCGGCGATGGAGAGGCCCAGGTGGATGTGAGCTGCAGTTCAGGTGGATCCGGTGGCGGAGGTAGTCAGGGTCGGGACGATGGCGCGGCGGTGCAGTGGCCGGCGGGATGGAGACGACGTGGAGGGGCCGGCGACTGGGAGGTTGACGGCGAGGTGGATCCGGTGGTGTGCGGTGGTGACAGCCAGAGAGGTGGCCAGAGGGGCGAGGGACTCGGCCGAGGAGGAGGTGGCCGAAGGGAGGCGGACACAGGTGGCTCGCAGACGTGTGGTTCGAGGGAGGGGGCCCCGGCGAGGCGAGCCGGTCGCTGGGATCTGGCGTCGGGGGGAAAGGCGAGGGTGCAGGGCAGGGTGAAGGCACCGACCGGTGGGATGGCTCCGGCCGGTGGTGGCAGGGTGAGGTGGTGCGGCACGGTGAGTGAGGGGAGGCGCGGGTGACGCGGGGAACGGGGGGAGGGGAGGGGGTAGGGGCGTGCAAGGCCCAGCGAGGCGAGAAGGCGAGCTCTAGCGAGGGGACCGGCCCATGGCCAGGAGGGAGGGAGGGAGAGATGAGGGAACCAGGGGAGGGATCCCCTCGGGGGATGGTGGGCGAGGTGGGACTTCTGCGTGAGGGAGAGGAAGGTGGCGAGCGATGGGAAGGCTGAGTGAGCGAGGGGATCGCTGTGGAGGGGATTCCCCCACGCGTGGTCCTGGCGTGAGCCTGGCGGCGGGGTGGGAAGGAGTGTGGGAGTGGGTTAGTTTTAGGATTAGATGGGGGGTTTTATATCTCCCCCAATTTACGTTGGTTGGCTACGTGGGGGTGGGCTGCTTGGGTAGACTAGATGGGTCGGCGGGCCCAATTTTGGATGGGGTTTTGTTCTCTCTCTTTTTTTTGTTTTTATTTCTGTTTTCTTTTATTTTGTTTATTACAGTTTTAGTTTTATTTTATTTCGGTGCAATAAATCCCCCAAATTTAATAATTCATAAAGGACAACTTACTAAGTATTATTTGACAAACATTAAACGTTTTTATTTTTATATTTGAAAACTTTATAGCTTGATTTTATTTTAAATTTAAATTCAAACTGTTTTGACCTAACACGAGATCAATAATAGAAATCGCGGTGACGTGGCAACATTAGCGTGGGATCACTTTAGCTTAATTACATACAACACTGTAGTAAAAGCTGAGGATGTCACAACTCTCCCCTACTAACAAGAATTATTGTCCCGAAATTAATAAATAGAAGGGAAAACCTCGGGGCATTCATCACGAAGATGACCCTCGCGTACCCAAGTGTCTTCTTCTTCAGAATGATTTGACCACTGTACTTTAAGGAACTTGGTGACTTTGCGACAAGTCTGACGTTCAGCCTGGTCGAGAATGCGGACCGGATGCTCTTAATAAGAGAGGTCTTATGGAAGTTCAAGCATATCATGATCCACTGCTCGAATAGGATCTTTGAAGCAGCGACGAAGCTGGGACACATGGAAGACATCGTGAACCTGAGAAAGGTTCGCCGACAATTCCAATTGATGAGCCACTCTTCCACGCCTTTCGAGAACAGTGAAAGGACCAATATAGCGAGGAGCTAACTTGCCCTTGATCCCAAAACGATGTGCACCTCTCATTGGTGTGACACGAAGATAAGCATTTTCGCCTGGTTGATAGACCATATCTTGATGATGACGGTCATACTGACTCTTTTGACGAGACTGAGCAACCTTCAGATTCTCAAGAACAACGCGGATTTGATCTTCAGCGTGTTGGGTATCATCCGGACCGAAGAGTGATCGGTCCATTGAACGGTGGCTTTGGAATTTCATACGAAGCCAATCGTAAAGGATACTTTGGAGTCAAAGATGTACAGGAGAGTCAGGTTTCAATCCTGTGAAACTTTGGGTTATTGGTCCACCATGTGGGCCGTGAGTAGGCACAGGGGTGACATATTATACGGTATTGGTAGCAAGACATGTCAAATGATAGCCTGTCATTTATGTTGGCAACAATATCGGTACCAAGGGCGATGGACGAATAGAGACATTTTCTTGCTCGCTGAAACGAGGCGGACCATAGGCAAAGTTCTCGTCCACCGTCGGCTAACGGAATGATATCCACAATGGTAAGAGGGAATTACTGACAGATTTGAATAGCGAGGTTGTTACCTAAGCCGAGAATTAACATTTCTTAGATAAGTTATGCCACAAGAAAAATCAGACAGACCAATGAGAAGGAAAAATGTGTTCACACACACAAGTATTAAAGTATACCATTACCGAGGAAAACATAGAGTATGGTATACATGATAGGTCATCAAGTACATAACCATTTTGATAAAAGGCCAAGGAGAATCATGATGTTTACCCATACCATACAGTTTGGATAATTGATCAAGAACAATTTAGCATTGCGCTTCCAATGTTCCTGTCGAAATTCGAAGTACCACATCTGTGCTTCTAGGTAGCATCGACATGGTCATCAGATAAAGATTGGACTTATGGGTGTACAAAGAGGATTGATGAGCATCAACTTATGAAATAAGTCATATAGTTTCTGCAAGGTAGATTGCGAATAAACTCAAGGACTCACGGGAAGATATCACAACACAACTCTAGACAGAAATAAAACAATACAAGCATAATATTACAAGCCATGGGCTTCGAGGGCTAGAATACAGAAGCTCGATAAACACAGGAGTCAGCAGAAGGAACGAATATCTGAGTACAGACTTAAACATGGGGTGCCTTAGAGAATGCTAGCACAAAAGATACAATGATCGAACGAGGCGAGGCCTCCTTCCTGGGAACCTCCTAAACTACTCTTGGTCTTCAGCGGCCTCCACGTAGTACTAGGCACCATTGGGGGTAGAAGTCGGCGTCGGCAGGATACTCCATCTCCTGGGCTCCATCATCTGGTCGCATCAACGGATCATGGGGCAAAGGGGGAGCAAAGCAACGGTGAGTACTCATCCAAAGTACTCGCAAGTCTTACATCAGAACTATGCTAAGTATGCATCAGTATCAAAGAAGGGGGGTGATATGTGGACTGACCGCAGTAATGCATGAAAAAGAGAGAAAGCCGAGTCCTATCGAAGACTAGCATCTTCAGGGTTCTTGCAGCAATAGACGAGACTAGAGCAAGGTAACACAATTAATAGCCATATTGTTGCAGAAATATTAATATGAGGTCACGCCTAGAGATACTTCCTCGACTGCCTGCGAGGAACCAATCCCAGGGCAACAATTCCAGTTAAGTAACAATCGTAGTTCTATAAGATCAGGGCACAACTCCAAGTTGTCCTGCAACCGTGGACACGGGTATTCGAATAGATAAGTTCTTCCCTAAAGGGGTGAACAACATATTCCCGACGCGCTCGATAACACTCTGGCCGGACACACTTTTCTGGGTCATGCCCGGCCTCGGAATATCGACATGTTGGAGCCCCACCTAAGCTCAACAGAGCGGCCAGCCCGCGGGTGTAACTCCTAAGCACAAAGGGGTCGTGGGGCCACTTTCCCTCTGCGCTCCTGCATGATGTGTGGGCGGCCGATGTCAGTCCTAGGACCCCTTATAACAAGCGCGATGCATCTCGGGACCACTCGGCCGTGCGCCGCTCCATCGCTGATGTCTGAAGAGCTTCGGCTGATACCACGACGTCGAGTACCCATAATTCTTCCCATGCAGACGGTTAGTGCGTAATAAGACCTCCACACCAACCCAGATCAAATACCCAAATCCATTATCATTTTCATTATGTCATCGACACATCCGCGCGGGAATCCACTCGCCTAATAACTATTCACCAATGGTCCAAGTAACATGGTCAAGTAACTGTGTGGTTGTAATATGAGGGGGAATCCGAGGTATCACCCTCGTTGGATTCGGAACGATGTATCCGTCAAGGTGGACTTAGAGGAATCACCCTCGAGGGTCCCACACTTGAGGGGTTGCACGATAGAGACATCGTCGGGAGTGATGAAGGAGGAATCACCCTCGTTAACCACGACCGACTAGTTATACTACAGAGATATCATACTGAGTACTTCGCGAGTTGTCACCCTCGGTACCCGATAGTACCTCTCTAGGGTCGCACAACTAAGGAGGAGTGAGTGCTGTGCCGGATCTGGCTCGTCGATCAGGGATCGAGACTCGATAATTAAGCGGGGCAACTTGACTAAGGGGTCAGAGGGGATGACTGCTCCACCTATAAACAATTTAAAAAGAGGTACTCAAAGTAGCAGTTCATCAAAAATAGGCTATGTATTAGATATAGGAGCTAACTACATCAGTAGCAAAATTATAATGCAAGAATGAGGAAGAAATAATAGGCGATATAGGAAGAATCAAGGGGGGTTTGCTTGCCTTGTTGCTCTGCGGCAAAGGGCTGGTCGTCAGGAGGATAGATGTACCCGGCTGCAGCGTTAGTCTCGGGGTCTACCGGTAAGAAGAGGGGGGAGAAACAATAAATAACAGCAACAGGTGCAACACTTAGCATGACATGGCAATATGCACGCTAGGCACGAACTAACGGAGTAACATCCGTCATAGACGGGTCGGAAGCATATCTGACGATATTTTCCAGGTCTCTCGCTACTATCGGTCAGACTGAAAACGATGGAAAAGTTCCACGTTTGCTATGCTAAGGACGCGCGACACACGAACGGATGGCGTATCCGGGTTCGTCTCGTACTTCTGATCAACTTTCATGTTAAAAATATTTTCATCTGAGCTACGGTTTATTTAATATTAATTTTTAAAGTTTTACTAATATTTAGGAATTAAAAACATATTTAATTAATTTAATTAAATGCAGTTATGACATCAACATGATGTGATACTAACATCAGCAGTTGACTGGTCAAACTGACCAGTGGGTCCGATGTGTCATAGACACAATTTTTAATTAGGGTTAATTATTAATTAGTTAGATTAATTTAGTGGGGGACCCACGTGTCATATTCTAATAGGATAATTATTTATCTATATTAGCATATTACCAATTTATCTATTTAATTAATTAACTAATTAAATAAATAAATAATATATATATATATATATATTATTAATACAAACATATATATATATTTTATGTTTTTAGGATGGACCCCACCTGTCATTTGGTGGGAGTGGTGGGCCCTACTGTCATTGGGACAACGAGCCCACACATACGCTACACGTACACACATCCATACCACTAATTTCATACATACTACATTTACACATATTCCATATACATACACACATATTTCATACATACGTCCATACATATATTTGCATACATACACATATATCCGTTTATTTTTATTTTATTTCCTTTTTCTATTATAACTCTGCTATCTGTGTGTTCAACTAACTGTCATCTCTCTCAACACAGAGACAGTAGGCAACCTCCACCTCCTCCTCTTATAGGAGATCAACGACGCCGGGACGAGACGATGAACGCCGGAATGGAACCGGACTGTGACATCCCGAAATGTTGCTACAGTAACCTCTGTAATTAAACTACAGTAAAACCATGCAAGGGATGCCACGTCACCGTAATTGCTATCGTCAATCTCACGTTAGTACAAAATGGTTCGAATTCAAGTTTAAAATAAAAAGACATGATAAAAAATTTCAAGTATAAATTAAAAGTGTTCGACGTTTGTCAAAACTACGTGGGGAATTGTCCTTTGAAAATTATTAAATGTCAGACGTATTTATTGCACTGAAATAAAATAAATCTGAAACTATAATTAATTAAAAAATAGAAATAAAACAAACAGGGAAAAGAACAAAACCCCCACCCCAATTGGGCCGCCGGCCCACCTAATCTATCCAACCAACCCCTCGCTATAAGGCACGGCGGTGGGCGCGAGGGACCCTAGCGGGTGCCCCTTCCCACCCCACGCCGCCGCTCACCCCAGCGCACCCCTCGCCGTATCCCCCTCCATCCCTCTCCGTCCCCTCGTCACGTCCTTTTTCTATTATAACTCTCCCTCTCCTCTCGCTACACCACGCCCCCATCGCCCCTAGCACCGCGCTGGCCCTCACCTTCTTCCCCCGCGCGCCGCGCCCCTGCCGAACCTCTCGCTCGCCCCCTTCCACCATGCCACTTGCCGGCCCGCGCCTCACTCCTCCCTGTCGGAGCCGCCTCGCCACTACACCGAACCCCCTAGCCCACGAGCCCCACACCCCCAGCGCCATCCCCCCCCCGGCGGTCGCCTCCCCTCGCTCGGCTCTCCCTCCCCACTCGGTCTAGGAGGGGTTAGGGAGGCCGGGCTCTTCTCCTTTGACCGGATCCGGTCAGGCCCTCCACCGCCAGCCTCCAGCCACCATTGGCCGACCCCGGGGCCGGCCGCCCCCACCGGATCCGCCACCGCGAGGTGCTCCTCCACATACCTCGCGATTCCCATGTCGTCACCAAGCCCTCCTCGCCGGCCGACCCTCTCCTACCGGAGCCGCCACGACGCCGGCGCTGTCCGGCGTTCCTGTCAGCCTCCACATCATCCTCCCCAACCGGCTTTCCGCGAGCCTCGCTGAACCAGCCCGAACATCTGGGCCCCGGCCACCCTCTCCTCCTCTCCCCCTCCAGTTTCGTTCCGGTGTTCACCGCCTCGTCCCAGAGTCGTTGACCTCTCCTCTAAGAGGAGGAGGAGGAGGTGGAATATTCCCTCCTCTATCAGTTGAGAGAGAGAGTTGAGCAGAGAGGTAGTATAGAGAGAGAAAAGAGATGTCAGATAGAAAGAGAAAATAAAAATAAAAGAAATGCATCATGTATGTATTATGTATGTATGTATGTATGTATTTGGGTATGTATGAATGTATGTAGAAGAAAATACATTATGTATATGTATGTATATGTATATGTGTGTGTGTTGTGCTGTGGTGAGACCGTTGGCTCACTTCCATGTGGGGCTAACCCCACACTCCCACTAGCAAGGGGCCAAGGAAACTCCACCTATAAAAATGTTAAAAATAAATAATAAAATTAAATATAAAAATATGTATATGATTTTATTAATAAAATAAATAAGTAATTAATTAGTTAAGTTAATTAACAAATTAACTTGTGAATTAATTAATTAGATAATTAATTATTAGTAATAATGGTTATGGGTAAATAGATTAATTAGATAATGTGTTACTTAGGATAATTAAATTATCCTATTAGAGTATGACACGTGGGTCCCCCACTAAATTAATCTGATTAATTAATAATTAAACCTAATTAAGAATTTGTGTCTATGACACATGGGACTCACTAGTCACTTAACCAGTCAACTGCTCATGTCAGCATGACATCATGCTGACGTCAGAAAAGCAATTAATTGAATTTATTAAATCTGTTTTTAATTCCTAAATATTGATTAAAACTTTAGAAATTAATATATAATAATCCATAGCTCAGATGAAAATATTTTCAACATGAAAGTTGATCAGCAGTGCGAGACGAACCCGGATATGCCATCCGTTCGTTTGTCACGCGATCCTAGCATAGCAAATATGGAACTTTTCCATTGTTTTCAATCTGACCGGTAGTAGCTAGAGACTCGGGAAGTATCATCTGATATTTTCCGACCCATCTATGACGGATGTTTCTGCGTTAGCTCATGCCTAGCCTGCATATTGCCATGTCATGCTTAGTGTTGCACCTGTTGCTGTTATTTATTGTTTCTCCCACCTCTTCTTATCGGTAGACCCCGAGACTGCCACTGCCGCTGGGTACACCTACCCTCCTGACGACTAGCGTTTTGTCGCAGAGCAACAAGGCAAGCAAACCCCCCTTGATCATTCCTATATCGCCTATGTCTTTCTTCCTACTCCTTGCATTAGAATTTTTCTATTGTTGTAGTTAGCTCCTATATCTGCTGCATAGCCTAATTTTTTATGAACTGCTACTTCCAGTACTGTATTTTTAATCTGCTTAGTATAGGTGGAGTAGCCATCCCCTATGAACTCTTAATTCAGTTCCCCCTTAATTGTTGAATCTCCATCCCTGATCGACGAGCCCGACCCGACACAACACTTACACCCCCTTAGTTGTGTGACACTACACAAATACTATCGGGTACTGAGGGTGACACCTCGCGAAGTACTCCTGATGATATCTCTGTAGTACAACTAGTCGGTCGTGGTTATCGAGGGTGATTCCTCTTTCACCATTCCCGACGATGCCTCTGTCGTGCAACCCCTCAAGTGTGGGACCCTCAAGGGTGATTCCTCAAGGTCCACCTTAACGGATACATCGTTCAGAATCCATGAGGGTGATATCTCGGATTCCCCCTGATGTTTCTACCACACAGTTACTTGACCATGTTACTGGTATCTTTGATGAATAGATGTTAGGCGGGTGGATTCCCGCGTGTTTGTGTCGATGACATAATTAAAATGATAATGGATTTGGGTATTTGATCTGGGTTGGTCGGAGACCTTTTCGCACTAACTGGCTACGCGGGAAGAATTATGGGTACTCGACGTCGCGGTATCAGCCGAAGCCCTTCACACGTCAGCGATAGAGCAGCGCGCGCCCGAGTGGTCCCGAGATGCATCGCTCATGTATTAAGTGGTGCTAGGACTGACATCGGCCGCCCACGCATCGTGCAAGAGCATGGAGGGCAAGTGGGCCCATGACCCCTTTGCGATTAGGAGTTGGACCGGCGGGCTGGCCTCTCTATTGAGCTTACGTGGGGCTGTGACGTGGCGATATTCCGAGGCCGGGCATGACACAGAAAATTGTGTCCGGCCAGAGTGTTATGGAGCATGACGGGAAACTTGGTGCACCCCTACAAGGATGAAAATTAACTATTTGGTAGCCGTGTCCAGGGTTACAAGACGACTTGGAGTTGTGCCCTGATCTTATACAACTACAATTGTTACTTAATTGGAATTGTTGCCCCGTGGTTGCTTCCTCGCACGGAGTCGAGGGAGGATCTTTGGGCGTGACCTCATATTAATATTGCTGCAACAATATGGCTATTATTTCTGTTACCTGTTCTACTCTCGTCTATTGTTGCAAGACCCTAAAATTGCTAGTCTTCGATAGGACTAGGCTTTCCCTCTCTTCCTCGCATTGCTGCAGTCAGTCCACATATAAACCCCTTCTTTGATACTATTGCATACTTAGCATAGTTCTGATATAAGTCTTGCGAGTACTTTGGATGAGTAGTCATCGTTGCTTTGCTCCCCCATTGTCCCCTTGATCCGTTGCTGCGACCAGATGATGGAGCCCATGAAATGGAGTTTCCTGCCGACGACTACCATCCCAATGGTGACTTCTTCGTGGAGGCCTTTGAAGACCAGGAGTAGTTTAGGAGTAGTTTCCTGCCTCGCCTCGTTCGATCGTGTTTATTTTGTGCTAGCCTTCTCGAAGGCACCCCTTGTTTTATGTCTGTACTCAGATATTGTTGCTTCCGCTGACTCGTGTGTTTATCGAGCTTCTGTATTCTAGCTCTCGAGTCCCCTGGCTTGTAATATGAAGGTTGTATTGTTTTATTTGTGTCTAGAGTTGTGTTGTGATATCTTCCCGTGAGTCCTTGAGTTTGATCATACGCATTTGCGTGTATGATTAGCGTACGATTAACTCGAGGGCGTCACAATTTGGTATCAGAGCCGACTGCCTGTAGGTAGCCCCCTTTCCAACTCCTTGGCCAAAGTTGAGTCTAGTGTTTGAAAACTTTACTAACACTAATGTTGTGGCTTACGGGTCCACATCTCAATCGGGTGGTATTAGTATCTTTTACTCCTTTTCTATACTCCAGGTTCTACTCTCTCTTCTCTTTCGGGTTACAGATTTTACAAACTCTAACTTTAGGTTCTCGTAAATACATTCTCTCGGAGAATCACGCAATTCCAGACGATGACTTGATCCTTCAGGAGACTCCTTAGATACTCTCTGACGTTCTCTCGCGAAATGATGTTCATCGCTTCTGCAATTTCCCTTCCTCCGTCGACCCCTACGGATGACGACATAAAAATGTCGTTCATACTATATTTTCCAATTGCCCTTGTTTTGCAAGATTTAACGAATTATCTTATCGGGGATTTGTCCATCATCAGTTGTCATGGGTTTCGAAAGTAGTTCAGATTACTATTTGATCTTTCGAAATTCAAGTAGCCTATTGCTCTTGACCTTCTCACCTGCTTGCATTATGGTTAAATCCATATGTCTAGCCACATTCATTAAAATCCTTTGTGATTTTGCTATGATCTTATTGATTCAACCTTTGTGTGAATGCACACAATCAACTGTTGATAATTATAAATTATCTTTCCGGCTCAGACGTCCTTATAGACAGGAGCTGGTTCTCGACAAATCAACTTTGATTGATTGTCCATCTAAGTTCATTCAACTTACTTTTATTTGATCGGAGCATCTGATTATGATACACCAACCTGCAAAGCCTAATTCCTTTGGTAATCAAGTATCACTATTTTTTCACATGTTCTATAATTCGATGCCTTGCGTTTTAACCCCCTCTGATTGAGTACTGATACTCACATCAGATCTTTTGTGAACTGCCAAACTCATTCTGGGTTACTATTCGACGACATCCTTTGCTTTCGAAAATTCTTATGATTTCTTCCCCTGATACATGATGCCATTGGTAAATTGTGTCTTCTCCTTCTGATAAGTTGTATCCTATGCCCTTGTCAGCTATGCTCTTCAAGCATGTGTTAATTACTCTTGAAGTTTGCAGTATATGTTCCTAAGGTGACCCGACGGGTTGAACCTATGTCTTCCTAAATCAACATGACTCGAAAAGTTTTCATGAATCTTACTCGTCTGGTGCTTTGCCGAATATCCTTTCAAAGCTACAACCTGATCAAAGGCGAGGAGTAAATGGCAGGTGATGCATTGATGAAGTGGGAGTCGACCTTGAACTTCTGTTCATGCCCATGGAAACAACGTTGATCCTACCGTAGTAACTTCTCATAGCAATAATCATTAATTCTATGATATGATTTGGTATCTGTGATCTTGTCCTTTGCAATCGTGGTTCCGACCATGTTGTCCTACCTTGATTTCATTCTCAGACGAGTTAAAGTACTTGTCTTCTTCATATCAATACATCGGTCCAAGATTTAATTTTGATCTACCTCAGAGTATTATCCCTGTCATCTCGAAAATATCACAGAGCTATATAACTTCTTGTGAGCTCCTCATCAATTATGATATTCTCATTACTTCCAGTTTATCCTCGTGTTCTGAGTAGGGCACACAAGGACATCGATGACTAAACCGAGTATGCATTGTGATTCAACAACTCTTAGTAATATTATTTTCTTAGGAGTTTGTACTCGGTCATGTCCTTCCAAGCTCATAGGCTACATCATCTTCATCATGCTAAAGCTTGACCAAGCTATCTATACCCTTCTTCCTTGGAACACAATTCCAACTGTGTGTTAAGCTTGCATCAAGCTTTCCACATCATGTTGGTTGTCCTGAAAGGCAATCTCAATTCTAAGCTAGCGGTCTTAGCTATGGTTCCAACAAAGTTTTGCTCCATCATTCCCATCTTGATGTTGTCGCTGAAGGATTAAATCTTCAGGAAAGTTCTCGACAATTGTGTCATGATCATCATCAGCATTATGAGATCTTCGAGGGCATCGATTGGATGGATGATTAGAAATACCATCCTTGCCCCTCGATGATTTGTGTTATCATCGACAAACCTTATTGCCTTCCCTCCAACACAAACTTGATCATGTTTTGTGTTGTCCCTTAAGTTCCTCGCTATTTAGCTTATGTTATCTTCTACCTTGGATTATTACTATGTTTTATGTCAAGAATGTCATGAGCATTGCACACATCTTAAGAATTCTTGATATAGTAATACTTCTCACCATCACCATTCATTGCTTGGTCTCGTGTTGTTTCAAACCGGAATACCAACATGTGAACTCTCATGTGTGATTCCAATACTTCTGGCAACCCTATTGCCTTGAGGTTAACAATTGATTGTTTCATTCTTAGGGTGTTGGGTGTTGACTCATCATTTTTGACATTGGTTGTGCTACTCCGTCCGTATTTCCGAGGGCACCATTCAACCAATGTTTAATTGTTCTTGTTCCCTCGATCATACCACATTATACCATTTGATTTGACAAATGCTATCTCCTTGATATTATAATTTTGGAAATTCATCCCTGTCAAAACCTTGAGGTATTGTTGTTGAGCCAATCAGCCACACCCTCAACTTCTCCATGTTCCATGATGAAGCTTTTGAAAACATTATCTTTGTGCCTAGCCCATGAAGAATATGTTTGAGAGAAGAAGTGTTTTCCCAAGGTTAACATGCAATCCTACCTTCGTCAATATGTGAAAGTTTTGTTTTGCTTCCTCTCGGGAAATACAAAATCATTCATGCATGTGCAAAGTGTTACATGTTTTGAAGATTGGTTATCTTCACTTCATATAACTTCTCTTAGCATGCGAAGCCACTGACTGGTTTGATCAAGGAAAAGAAGTTCCTTCATAAGAGCTAATCCAGACTTACACATGGAGCCTTGTTATCCTCGATGATGGTTTCCAAATGAGAATTCAGTTGCATTTTGACTTCAGAATTCTTTGTGGGCACGAATGTCTTGACAATTGAAGTACCACATTCATGCTTCGAGGTAGCTTCCAATGTTCCTGTTGACAATTCAAGAACTCATGAACATGTCGATGCTACCTCGAAGCATGAATGTGGTACTTCAATTGTCAACGGGAACATTGGAAGCTGTAAGTGAATCTAGTGCCCCTTAGTGATTTTGGTGGTTTGAAGACTTATAGGTTAAGTATCTAATGTGTTCATGAGTGTACACGGGATCTATTAGTCGCTGAGGAGTTTGAAATATTCGATGAATCTCGACCCCTAAAAATGTATATCTTCGGCTGAAGAAATTGGTCTTTTGCTGAAGAATTGAAACGCGAAGAAATTGCGATGAAATTTATATTCCTCATGAAGATATTGAAGATGAGGAATTCGGTGTGTCCTGAAGAAAATCAATCTGAAGAATTTGAAGCATGAAGATTTATTCTTTCTGTTTTGTTTTCTTCACTCTAGAGGCATAGGAACACCATGTTGTTTAAGGGGTCGAGGTAACACTTCGGAATGAATTTACTCATGATACTGAACCCAAGCCTAATCCTACCAAAAGCCTCTAGTGAGGAATAAGAGGGACATGAGGACTCTCACAGTTGAGGGTCCTGACCGTTGCCACAATTTGCGCCACATTGATGGCTGTTGCGTATCCCTTGCAACGGCGCCACAAATAGTTGTGTCGACGACACCAGGAATCCTTCAGCTGTGGCTACGCCTTAAGGGACTTCCTAGGCAAGTATGCAAAGGATATCCCCTGTGGCCTTGGAGCCTTGTGTTGGTGTTCCCTCGAAGCGGAAAGGGTGATGTAGCACAGCGACGGTAAGTATTTCCCTCAGTTTGAGAACCAAGGTATCAATCCGTCGGAAGAGTATCTCAAGATCGTGCACAAACACAAAAGCTTGCACCCAACGCTATGAAGGGGTTGTCAATACCTTATAGATTGTTTGCCAAGTGAGAACACCTTACTTGCATGACTTCAACAAAAGTATTTCTAGATCCACAACACCTTACTTGCATGACTTCAATATTACGATAACCATAACTCAAAACTAATTGAGATGAATCAAACTTCTCTAACTATTCAATGCACATGAAGGTGGAAGTTTTTGTATCTCTTTGGATAACTACCCCTTTTGAGACTACTTTCAAAGCATAGATCAACTAACAAGCCACGCAACGCTGTGATCTAAAAGGTATAAGTGAAGCACATAGAGCAAAAGTATCTAGCTCAAAAGATATAAGTGAACCACATGTGAGCTGAATTGTCTACCAAAAGATATAAGTGAAGCTCAAAAAATCACAGTGAGTGCATGTCTCTCTCTCTAGGTGTGCAGAAATTATGATTGTGACACAACAAAAATGAAAGAGTCCTACGATACAAGACGCTCCAAGCAAAAACACATAACATGTGGTGAATAAAAGTATAGCCCCAAGTAACGTTACCGATGGATTGAAGACGAGAGAGGGGATGCCTTCCCGGGGCATCCCCAAGCTTAGGATTTTACGGCATCCTTGAATCTCTTGGGGTGCCTTGGGCATCCCCAAGCTTGAGGTCTTGCCACTCTTTATCTTTTTTTCCATAAGAACTTCACCCAAAACTTGAAAACTTCACAACACGAAACTTAAACAGAAACTCGTGATAACATTAGTACAAGAAAGCAAACCACCACTTCCTGAGGTACTGTAGCAAACTTAAATTTTATTTGTGCTGATGTTGGGTTACTGTACTTTCAATCTTCCATGGCTAATACCCCCGATACTATCCATAGTTTAATCAAAATAAGCAACCAACACAAGAAAAAACAGAAACTGTTAACAGCAGACCAGTCTATAGCAATCTGTATGTTTCGTATACCTCTGTTACTTCAAAAATTCTGAACAATTACGATAGTCTGAAGAATTTGCGTAGCAATCAGCAGCAAAAAGAATCAACTCAAAAGCTCTTACTGAACAAAACGAAAATTCTTTTCGTGAGCAGAAAGTTTCTGTGTTTCCCAGCATGACCAAACGATCATCCTCAAGACTAATCATAACGGTTTTTCTTTGCAAAAACGCAAAAAGAAACACAAAAAATACAATCATAACAGAATTATAAAAGTGTGGAAAACACAAAACAGAAAGAGAAAGGATAAATTCGTTGGGTTGCCTCCCAATAAGTGTTTTTGTTTAACGCCCTTAGCTATGCATTCAATGATGCTCTCAGAAAAGACAAGAATTGAAGCACAACGAGAGCATCCTAAAGCATGTGAAAACCACATATAAGTCTAACCTACTTCCTACGCATAGGCATTTTATAGGAAAACAGATTATAAAGACAACCAATAGTTTCCATATGCAAGGAAGAAGAGAGAGACAAGAGCAATCTCAACATCACGAGAGGTGATTTGGTAACATGAAAGTTTCTACCAAAATATTTTCCTCTCTCATAGCAATTACATGTGGGATCATATTCGAATTCAACAATATAACTATTACATAGGATATTCTTTTCATGATCCACATGCCTGCAAAGTTGACGCTCTTCAAAAATAGTGGGATTATCAACAACCAAAGTCATGACGTCTCCAAACCCACTTCCAATATTATTGCAAATATCATATTCATCAAGGGGTTTGAATAAATTTTCAAGATCATAAGAAAGATCATCACCCCAATCATGATTATTGCAACAAGTAGTGGTCAAAGCAAAACTAGCATCCCCAAGCTTAGGGGTTTGCATATTTTTAGCATGATTGTCACTAATAGGATTTGTAGTGAAATCATTGCAATCATGCTTTTCATCCAAGGAGCCCTCGTGAATCACTTCATGAATTTCTTCCTCACAATTTTCCGATTCACGCATCTTACGCAAAACTCCAAAGAAATAGTCAATTGCCCTCAACTCACTAGCAATTTGTTCCACACGAGTGGGTCTCTTAAAGAGATTAGCTAGTGGATGATGATCCATATCAATGGATTTTTAGCAAGCAAAGATGCAAGCTAAAAGAAGGCACATGGTAACACAAGCGAACAGAAAGCGAGCGGAAGAAGCGCGAAGAGAAGAAGGCAAATGAAAAGGCAAATGTGAAGTGGGGGAGAGGAAAACGAGAGGCAACTGGCAACAAAAGTAAATGCAACAGAAGAGTTTATGAGACCTACTTGGATAGATCTTGATTTCTCCTCCCCGGCAACGGCGCCAAAAATACTTCTGATGGCTGCTGTGTATCCCTTGCAACGGCGCTAGAAATAGTTGTGTCGACGGCACCAGGAATCCTTCAGCTGCGGCTACGCCTTAAGGGACTTCCTAGGCAAGTACGAAAGGATTTTCCCCATGGCCTTGGAGCCTTGCGCTGGTGTTCCCTCGAAGCGGAAAGGGTGATGTAGCACAGCGACGGTAAGTATTTCCCTCAGTTTGAGAACCAAGGTATCAATCCGGCGGAAGAGTATCTCAAGATCCTGCACAAACACAAAAGCTTGCACCCAACGCTATGAAGGGTTTGTCAATCCCTTATAGATTGTTTACCAAGTGAGAACTGAAAGCGACAAAGTAACAAAGCAAAGTAAAAGCGGAGTTGTAAACGATGGATGTGAATAGACCCGGGGGCCGTAGTATTTAATAGTGGCTGAGAGCAAGTAGACGGTGGGTGGACAAATTACTGTCGAGCAATTGATAGAACTATGCAGTGTCGTGACGATATCTATGCAATGATTATTTCTATAGGCATCACGTCCGAAACAAGTAGACCGATACTTTCTGTATCTACTACTATTACTCCACACGTCGACCGCTATTAGTGTACTAAGTGTATTAAGTCCAAAAGAACAGAGTAACGCCTTAAGCAAGATGACATGATGTAGAGGGATAATCCCAAACCAATGATAAAAACCCCATCTTTTTACCCTTGATGGCAACTACTTGATGTGTGCCTTGCTGCACCTACTGTCACTGGGAAAGGTCACCACATGGGCGAACCAAAAACCAAGCACTTCTCCCATTGCAAGAATAATAGATCTAGTTGGCCAAACAAAACCCAAGACTCGGAGAGACTTACAAGGATATCAAATCATGCATATAAGAAATCAACAAAGACTCAAATATATATCATAGATAATCTGATCACAAGTCCACAATTCATCGGATCTCAACAAACACACCGCCAAAGAAGATTACATCGGATAGATCTCCATGAAGATCATGGAGATCTTTGTATTGAAGATCCAAGAGAGAAAAGAAGCCATCTAGCTACTAACTACGGACCCGTAGGTCTGAAGTGAACTACTCACGAGTCATTGGAGGGGCGATGATGATAATGAAGAAGCCCTCTAGCTCCAAAGTCCCCTCCGGCAGGGTACCAGGAAGGGTCTCCAGATGAGATTTCGCGAAAACGGAAGCTTGCGGCGGCGAAAAAGTATTTTCGAGGCTCCCCCGATTTTTTGCGGAATATTTGGGAATTTATAGGCCAAAGATCTAGGTCAGGGGGCGGCCAGGGAGGCCACAAGCCTGCCCACCGTTGCCTCCCCCCTGGTGGCACAGTGGGGGCTTGTGGGCTCCCTGGAGCCCACCTGGCTTGGCCCAAAAGCCCCTGGACTTCTTCCGTTCGGGAAAAAATCATTTCGGGGTTTTTCTTCCATTTGGACTCCGTTCCAAACTCAGATCTGAAAAGACTCAAAAACACGGAAAAAACACGAACTGGCACTTGGCACTGAATTAATAAGTTAGTCCCAAAAAGATATAAAAAGGTACATAAAACATACAAAGAAGGCAAGATAACAGCGTGAAACCATCAAAAATTATAGATACGTTTGAGATGTATCAAGCATCCCCAAGCTGAACTCCTGTTCGTCCTAGAGTAGGGAAATGATAATAATGAATTTTTGATGCTTTCATGCTACCTAGCATAGGTGTCCTTTGTAATTCCTCTTATGTGACGTGAATGTTCAGATCCATTAGATTCAAAACAATAGTTTGCTATTGACGTGGAAACAATAATAATTCAAGAAAACTAGCAAAGTAATCATGAACTTTCAAAATAACAAGGCCAAAAGAAAGTTAGCCCTACAAAAGCATATAGTCTAGCTATGCTCTATCATCATTGCACAAGGAATTTAAATCATGCACAACCCGGGTATTGGCCAAGTAATTGTTTCACACGTTTACTCTCTCAAACATTTTCAACTCTCACGCAATACATGAGCGTGAGCCATGGTTATAGCACTATAGATGGTGTGGAATGTAGTGGAGGTTGCAAGACAAAAAGGAGAAGATAGTCACATTAACTAGGCATATCAATGCGGTGTGGAGAAGCTCCTCAATAGATATCAATGTGAATGAGTAGGGATTGCCATACAAATGATGCACTAGAGCTACAAGTATTTGAAAACTCTTAAAGAAAACTAGTGGGTGTGCATTCAACTTGCTTGCTCACGAAGACCTAATGAAATTTTGAGGAAGCCTATCATTGGAATATAGTGCTATAACCATGGCTCACGCTCAGTTATTGCGTGAGAGTTGAAATAGTTTGAGAAAATAAAGGTGTGAAAACAATTACTTGGGCAATACCGAGGTTGTGCATGATTTAAATTCGTTGTGCAAGGATGATAGAGCATAGCAAGACTATATGATTTTGTAGGGATAACTTTCTTTTTGGCCTTGTTAATTTGGAAGTTCATAATTACCTTGATAGTTTGCTTGAAGTATTATTGTCTCTACATCAATAGCAAACTATTGTTTTGAATCTAACGGATCTGAATATTCATGTCACGTGAGAGAAGTTACAAAGGACACCTATGCTAGGTAGCATGCAACATCAAAAATTCATTCTTTATCACTTCCCTACTCGAGGACGAGCAGGAGTTAAGCTTGGGGATGCTTGATACGTCTCCAATGTATCTATAGTATTTGATGGTTCCATGCTATTATCTTGTCAAGTTTGGATGTTTTATATGCATGAATATGCTATTTTATATATTTTTTGGGACTAACCTATTAACTCAGTGCCAAGTGGCAGTTTCTATTTTTTTCCGTGTTTTTGGCCCATTTTCAGACGGAGTCCAAATGGAATGAAACTTTACGATGATTGTTTTTGTACCAAAAGAGACCCCCGAAGCTTTTGGAGAAGGCCAGATGGGCCACGAGGGAATCACAAGTCCTCACACTGCCACCGCCCCCCCGGTGGTGGCGCGCAGGCTTGTGACCTCCTTGTGGGCCCAACTGACGCAATTCCACCGCCATAAATTCCTATAAATTCAGAAACCCCCAAAAAGAAACCTAGATCGGGAGTTCCACCGCCGCAAGCCTCTGTAGCCACCAAAAACCAATCTGGAGCCTGTTCCGGCACCCTGCCAGAGGGGGAATCCATCTCCGGTGGCCATCTTCATCATCCCGACGATCTCCATGACGAGGAGGGAGTAGTTCTCCCTCGGGGTTGAGGGTATGTACCAGTAGCTATGTGTTTGATGTCTCTATCGTGTTCTTTAGATATCTTGATCTCGATGTACCATGGGCTTTGCTACTATAGTTGGATCTTATGATGTTCTTCCCCCTCTCCTTATTGTAAGGAATTGAGTTTCCCCTTTGGAGTTATCTTATCGGATTGAGTCTTTGAGAACACTTGATGTATGTCTTGCACGTGTCTATCTGTGTGATCAACTTGCGGGTTTTGACAATTGGGAACCTATGCATATGGGTTGGCACACGTGGATTCATGTGAGTACTTGATGTATGTTTTGGTGATCAACTTGCGGGTTCGTGTCATTGGGAACCTATGCACAGGGGTTGGCACACGTTTTGACTCTCTGGTAGAAACTTTGGGGCACTCTTTGAAGTTCTATGTGTCGGTTGAATAGATGATTCTGAGATTGTGTGATGCATATCGTATAATCATACCCACGGATACTTCAGGTGACAATTGAGTATCTAGGTGACATTAGGGTCTTGGTTGATAAGTATCTTAAGGTGTTATTCTAGTACGAACTCTATGAAAGATTGAACGGAAATAATAGCTTCGTGTTATTTTACTACGGACTCTTGAATAGATCGATCAAAATAGTGGTGGTTTCGTACCCGACAATAATCTCTTCGTTTGGTCTCCGCTCTTAGTGACTTTGGAGTGACTCTTCATTGCATGTTGAGGGCTAGTTATATGATCCAATTTTGTTATCATTGTTGAGAGAACTTCACTAGTGAAAGTATGAACCCTAGGCCTTGTTTCCACGCATTCCAATACCGTTCGTCCTCACTTTTGTTACTAGTTACCTTGCTGTTTTTGGAATTTCAGATTACAAAAACCTATATCTACCATCCTTATTGCACTTGTTTCACCATCTCTCCGCCGAACTAGTGCACCTATACAACTTACCATTGTATTAGGTGTGTTGGGGACACAAGAGACTCTTTGTTATTTGGTTGCAGGGTTGCTTGAGAGAGAACTTCTTCATCCAACGCCTCCCGCGGATTGATAAACCTTAGGTCACCCTCTTGAGGGGAAATTTCTACTGCCCTACAACCCTTTGCACTTGGAGGCCCAACAACGTCTACAAGGAGAAGGTTGCGTAGTAGACATCAAGCTCTTTTCTGGCGCCGTTTCCGGGGAGGTTAGCGTTTGACGGTATATCTTTAGATCTTGCAATCGAATCTTTTTGTTTCTTGTTCTTCCGCTAGAAAACTACAAAAAAATGGAATTAAGGATGCCTCATATGCTCCATCTTTTCAATGTCTTTCGTGAGCATGATGGGAAGGAAAATTGTGCTCAAGTGCTGAAAGAAGAATTACATAGAATGCTTGGCATAGAATATGTGAATGATGAGCATGATTGCAATGTTGTTAGCATGAATTCTTTGAAAACCCATGATGCTAATGATATGCAAAACCACAAGCTTGGGTATGCTATATTTGATGAAGATGATCTTTTTAGTTCTTCCACTTTGAATGATCAAAATTATTTTGATGAAAGCATGCCCCCTATCTATGATGATTATTGTGAGGATACTTATGCTTTAAATAAGAGGGATGATAAAACTTGTCATACTCTCGAGAACCCTTTTGCCAAACCTTGCTTTTTCATTGTGGACACAATTTGTAGTGCTCAAGTCTTTTACGATACTCCCACTACTATTCTTGAGAATAGATTTCCTTATGTGGAGAGTAGTAAAATTCCTATGCTTGTAGATCATGAAAAGAAAGCCTTAGGTGCTGGTTATATTGTTGAATTCTTTCATGATGCTACTGAAAATTACTATGAGTGAGGATCATATGCTTCTACTTATTGCAATAGTATCAAGCTTCCTCTCCATATGTTGAATTTTTTGAAGCTATGCTTGTTTTGCCTTCCTATGCTAGTTGATTCTTGATCCAATAAATTGTTTGATCACAAAATCCCTATGCATAGGAAGTGGGTTAGACTTAAATGTGCTAGCCATTTTCTCCATGACACTCTCGTTGTGTTTCAATCCTTACCTTTTATGTCAGCATCATTGAAATCAATGCCTAGCTAAGGGCGTTAAACGATAGCGCTTGTTGGGAGGCAACCCAATGAATAAGTTTTTTTGTTCTTTTTGCTTCCTTTTTTGTTTTCTCCACACAATCATAATTATGTTATTATTGTGTCTTTTGTGTTTCTTTTTGTGTTTGTGCCAAGCAAAACCGTTATGATTAGTCTTGGTGATGATTGTTTGATCATACTGGAAAAAGACAGAAACTTTTTTCTCACGAAAAGAATTTTCATTTTTATTTTGTAAGAGATTTTGAGTTGATTCTTTTTGCTGCTGATTTCTATGAAATTTCTTCAGACAGTCGTAATTTTTCAGAATTTATGAGGTACCAGAGGTATATGAAATATACAGACTGGTCTGCTGTTAGCAGATTCTGTTTTTGTTGTGTTGGTTGCTTATTTTGATGAAACTATGGATAGTATCGGGGGGTATTAGCCATGGAAGATTGAAAATACAGTAACCCAACATCAGCATAAGTAGAATTTAAGTTTGCTACAGTACCTAAGGAAGTGGTGGTTTGCTTTCTCATACTAATGTTATCACGAGTTTCTGTTTAAGTTTCGTGTTGTGAAATTTTCATGTTTTGGGTAAAGTTCTTATGGACAAAGAGATAAAGAGTGGCAAGAGCTCAAGATTGGGGATGCCCAAGGCACCCAAAGAGATTCAAGGATTACGTAAAAGCCTAAGCTTGGGGATGCCCCGGGAAGGCATCCCCTCTTTCGTCTTTAATCCATCGGTAACGTTACTTGGGGCTATATTTTTATTCACCACATGCTATGTGTTTTGCTTGGAGCATCTTGTATCGTAGGAGTATTTTATTTTTGTTGTGTCACAATAATCCTTGCTGCACACCTTTTTGAGAGAGAGAGAGAGACATGCACTCATCGTGATATTGTCGAGCTTCACTTATATCCTTTGGTAGACAATTCAGCTCACATGTGCTTCACTTATATCTTTTGAGCTAGATACTTTTGCTCTATGTGCTTCACTTATATCTTTTAGAGCACAGCGGTGCGTGTCTTGGTAGTTGATGTATGCTTTGAAAGTATTCTCAAAAGGGGTAGTTATCCAAAGGGATACGAAAACTTCCACCTTCATGTGCATTGAATAGTTAGAGAAGTTTGATTCCTCTCAATTAGTTTTGAGATATGGTTGTGGTAATATTGAAGTTATGCTAGTAAGGTGTTGTGGATCTAGAAATACTTGTGTTGAAGTTAGTGATTCCCGTAGCATGCACATATGGTCAACCGCTATGTGATGAAGTCTGAGCATGATTAGTCTTTTGATTGTCATCCTTTGTGTGGCGGTCGGGATCGCCCGTTGAATGCTTTTTTTCGATTACTAATAAAACTTTTGCAACAAGTATATGAGTTCTTCATGACTAATATTGAGTCCATGGTTTAGATGCACTTTCAACTTCCACCATAACTATCTTCTTAGTGCCGTGCAACTTTCGCCGGTGCACAAAACCCACCATTAGCCTCCCTCAAAACAGCCACCATACCTAACTACTATGGCTTTTTCAAAGTTATTCCCAGATATATTGCCATGCAAATACCACCATGACATGTGCCACCATGTCTACATTGCCATTGCATGATCATAATATAGCTAGCCTGATGTTTCCATTGATGTCTATGCCATGCTAGCTCATTCTCACGTTACACTACCGAAGGCATTCCATATAGAGTCATCATTGCTCTAAGTTTTGAGTTGTAAGTGTGATGATCATCATTCATGGAGCATTGTCCCATGTGAGGAAATAAAAGAGGCCAGCGAAGCCCATTTACAAAAAGATGCCAAAGATGCCCACGAAATTAAAAAAAATAAAAATAAAAATAAAGAGGCCAAAGAGGCCACCAAAAAAATGAGAGAAAAAGAGAGAAGGGACAATGCTACTATCTCCTTTCCACACTTGTGCTTCATTTTAAGCACCATGATCTTCATGATTAAGAGTCTCTCGTTTCGTCACCACCATATAGCTAGTGGGAAATTTTCATTATATAACCTGGCTTGTATATTCCAATGATAGGCTTCCTCAAAATTGCCTTAGGTCTTTGTGAGCAAGCAAGTTGGATGGACACCCACTAGTTTTCCTTAAGAGCTTTCACATACTCATAGCTCTAGTGCATCTCTTGCATGGCAATCCCTACTCATTCACATTGATATCTATTGATAAGCATCTCCATAACTCATTGATATGCCTAGTCAATGTGACCATCTTCTCCTTTTTTGTCTCACAACCTCCACCACTCCATTCCACCTATAGTGATATAACCATGGCTCACGCTCATGTATTGCGTGAGAGTTGAAAAAGTTTGAGAAAGTAAAGGTCTGAAAACTATTACTTGGCCAATACCGAGGTTGTGCATGATTTAAGTTCGTTGTGCAAGGATGACAGAGCATAGCCAGACTATATGATTTTGTAGGGATAACTTCCTTTTTGTCCTTGTTATTTTGAAAGTTCATGATGACCTTGCTAGTTTGCTTGAAGTATTATTGTCTCCACATCAATAGCAAACTATTGTTTTGAATCTAACGGATCTGAATATTTATGACACGTGAGAGAAGTTACAAAGGAGACCTATGCTAGGTAGCAAGCAACATCAAAAATTCATTCTTTATCACTTCCCTACTCGAGGACGAGCAGGAGTTAAGCTTGGGGATGCTTGATACGTCTCTAATGTATCTATAATTTTTGATGGTTCCATGCTATTATCTTGTCAACGTTGGATCTTTTATATACATGAATATGCTATTTTATATATTTTTTTGGGACTAACCTATTAACTCAATGCCAAGTGCCAGTTTCTATTTTTTCCGTGTTTTTGGCCCATTTTCAGATGGAGTCCAAATGGAATGAAACTTTACGATGATTTTTTTGGGACCAAAAGAGACCCCCGAAGCTTTGGGAGAAGGCCAGATAGGCCACGAGGGAGTCACAAGCCCTCACGCCGCCACCACCACCCTGGTGGTGGCGCGCAGGCTTGTGACCTTCTCGTGGGCCCAACTGACGCAATTCCACCGCCATAAATTCCTATAAATTCAGAAACCCCCAAAAAGAAACCTAGATCGGGAGTTCGGCCGCTGCAAGTCTCTGTAGCGACCAAAAACCAATCTGGAGCCCGTTCCGGCACCCTGTCAGAGGGGGGATCCATCTCCAGTGGCCATCTTCATCATCCTGGCGATCTCCATGACGAGGAGGGAGTAGTTCTCCCTCGGGGCTGAGGGTATGTACCAGTAGCTATGTGTTTGATCTCTCTCTCTCGTGTTCTTGAGATGTCTTGATCTCGATGTACCATGGGCTTTGCTACTATAGTTGGATCTTATTATGTTCTTCCCCCTCTCCTTCTTGTAATGAATTGAGTTTCCCCTTTGGAGTTATCTTATCGGATTGAGTCTTTGAGAACACGTGATGTATGTCTTGCACGTGTCTATGTGATGTGATCAACTTGCGGGTTTGTGACAATTGGGAACCTATGCACATGGGTTGGCACACGTGGATTCATGTGAGTACTTGATGTATGTTTTGGTGATCAATTTGCGGGTTCGTGACATCGGGAACCTATGCACAGGGGTTGGCACACGTTTTGACTCTCTGGTAGAAACTTTGGGGCACTCTTTGAAGTTCTATGTGTTGGTTGAATAGATGATTCTAAGATTGTGTGATGCATATCGTATAATCATACCCACGGATACTTGAGGTGACAATTGAGTATCTAGGTGACATTAGGGTCTTGGTTGATAAGTATCTTAAGGTGTTATTCTAGTACGAACTCTACGAAAGATTGAACGGAAATAATAGCTTCGTGCTATTTTACTACGAACTCTTGAATAGATCGATCAGAAAGAATAACTTTGTGGTGGTTTCGTACTCGACAATAATCTCTTCGTTTGTTCTCCGCTATTAGTGACTTTGGAGTGACTCTTTGTTGCATGTTGAGGGCTAGTTATATGATCCAATTATGTTATCATTGTTGAGAGAACTTCACTAGTGAAAGTATGAACCCTAGGCCTTCTTTCCACGCATTGCAATACCGTTCGTGCTCACTTTTTTTACTAGTTACCTTGCTGTTTTTGTAATTTCAGATTACAAAAACCTATATCTACCATCCTTATTGCACTTGTTTCACCATCTCTTCGCCGAACTAGTGCACCTATACAACTTACCATTGTATTAGTTGTGTTAGGGACACAAGAGACTCTTTGTTATTTGGTTGCAGGGTTGCTTGAGAGAGACCATCTTCATCCTACGCCTCCCGCGGATTGATAAACCTTAGGTCACCCACTTGAGGGAAAATTGCTACTGTCCTACAACCCTCTGCACTTGGAGGCCCAACAACATCTACAAGGAGAAGGTTGCGTAGTAGACATCACCCCCCTCTAGTCGATATAACGCACTTTCAATTGGTATCAGAGCAAGGTACTCCCTTGTTCTGTGTGATTTTGGTTTAACCACCTAGAGTTTTAGTTTTGTCGGCTGCAGGCATGATCAAGATTACTTCAGGATGTCCTACTTTTGAAGGAAAGTACTTTCCCTTCTGGAAGAACAAGATGCAGATGCATCTACAAGCTATTGACAATGATCTTTGGTATATAGTGGAACATGGTGTCCCTATCATCACTGCTACTATCTCTGCCACTGATGTGAAGAAATTCAAGCAACTTGATTCTCAAGGGAAGAATATCATTTGTGGCCATCTGAGAAAAGGTCAGTATGGCAGAGTGAGTGCTTTGGGCTCAGCAAAACTAATTTGGGAAAGGCTGTCCAAAGTAAATGAAGGAGTATCAACCCAGCGTGCTTCTCGTGTTGATGTTCTTCACAATCTCTTCAATCGCTTCAAGAGGCTTGACAATGAAAGCAGCCAAGATACCTTTGATCGCCTCACTGACATATCAAATGAACTGCAAGCACTAGGAGCTCCAGACATTATTGATCATGAAGTTGTGAAGAAACTGCTAAGATATTTGGATTCTTCATTTGATACTTTAGTTCTGATGATTCAAGAAAGACCAGACTACAAGATGCTTGATCCTGCTGATATACTCGAAAGACTCAATACTCATGAATTCCAGCAAGAAGAAAAGAGAGATCTATATGTACCAAGATATTCTAGACCTCGTGCACTAAAGGCCAAAGCAATTTCCTCATTCGAAGAAGAAGACTCTGATGGGAACATTTCTATATGGACCAAGCTATTCTAGTCCTCGTGCACTCGAATTTGGACAGGAGCTTGTAATGTTCGTGAGGAAATTCCAGAAATTTAGAAGACATGGTCAGTTTGGTAAATCTTCAAGATGAGATATGAGGAAATCGGAATCTTCATCTGAGCACTACAAGAAAAGAACGTCCCACAAATGCAAGAAATCAGGTCACTACATTGCTGATTGTCGTCGTTGGGTGAAGGAATCAAAGAAGAAGAAATACAAGGATGAAAGTTCTGATGACTCAAAGAAAAAGAAGAAATCTTTAAAATCCTCATCCTCAAAGTGCTCATCGCACAACAAGACTAGTTTCAGAAAAGCTCGGGTACTTATTGGCAAAGAAATGGATCGTGAGGCAGAATCCGAGGAATGTGATGAAGAGGTGGGTTCCTATGAAGACTCAGAATCTAGTCTTGCACTTGCAACCACATTCGTCAGCAAGTCAATCTTCAACCTTGAAGAAAATTATAACACCATCCACACTGATGACTATGCTGATGACTTCAGAAAAGCTTCAGAAACTGCTAGACAGAAGCGATGATCTGTTGAATGATGAAATGAATCTTACCCAAATCCTCACTGAAGATATGAAAAGTCTTCAGTCCAGATTTGATAATCTTCAAGATCGTCATGTCACACTCCTCGCTGATCATGAGAAACTTTCCTATGAATTTCTTCAAAGGAAACTTGATCTTGTGAAGCTGAGGATTTCTCATGATGATCTTCGTATGGAAAATGATTCATTACTCGCTCAACAGATCAGTGTTGCTCAGGCTCAATTCGTTCCTCCATGTCTTAAATGCATCAAACGCGAAACTGCTAATTCTTCACTAGAATCCTCAAATGCTTCTATTGCTACAAATTCTTCAACTGCTCTTGTAGTATCAAATTCCTCACTTGAGGAAACCACAAATGTCACTGATGAAAATGCAAGTCTGAAGGAATTGTATGTGACAGGCAAGTACAGAAGTCTCAAAGGGCACCAAACCCTTTGCGATGTGCTCAAAAAGCAGATCTTGAACAGGAACCCGGGGAAAGAAGGAATTGCCTTTCATAGCAAATTTAATGCTGATGGATCATATTGGAAACCTGAGCAGTATCCCAAAACCTCATGGGTTGCTGCTAAAGGGCCTCTTGTTGATCCATCCAATATAATAGGCTTTGCATGTGAATTATCATATTCCTCAGATGAATCATTTGACTCCAACTATAAACTATTCAAAAATCAATCTGGGGAAGTATTTGCTCGATATGTTGGAACTAACTGCAGGAATGGACCACCCCTGAGGAAAATCTGGGTCCCCTAAAATTGCCTTGAAAATATTCAGGCGAATGTCCTCATGACACCACCTATGAAGAATCTGAACCCCAGATCAAGTTCCTTAGGAGGACCAAAGTCTTCAAGAGGATCAAAATCCTCAGCTCGTCAAAACTATGCTCGTACATGTGCTAATGCTTCTAACATGGAGATACTTTAAACCCCTACTGTTAAGAGAAGTGCATTAGCTTCAATGTCCCCTTTCTCATATGGTGCTCGCAGGATGTTGAATGCTTTACCACCCCTTCAGATGTGGGTGGTGAAGAAATTGAACTAATCACTTCTGCAGGTCAGGTCTCCAGATGAAAATCATCATCTGAAGAATTTGCTGGAGACCTGAGGAAAATGCTTGATAGGACGCAAGCTAATATTGATGAAATGAAAATATTTCACAAATTAATGTTTATGATGAAATTCCTATCTCATGAAATTGATATCATATTCTTCATGTCTGAAGCATATGAGATGGTAAGTTGTACTAGTTCATCTGTAGGATGACAAACCCAAGAGTAGTGAGTGGGTTCTCGATAGTGGCTGCAGACATCACATGACTGGTGACAAAAGCTTGCTAATGAATATGCCACTAACTCCATCACCCCTGAAGCAAATGACTTATGCTGACAAAGGTAAAAGCAAGGTATTGGGACTTGGCAAAGTGGCTATTTCCAAGGATAGGCACATGGACAAAGTGATGCTTGTTGAATCCCTTGGGTTTAACCTCATGTCAGGCTCAATGCTTTGTGATATTGATATGGTTGTTATCTTTGGAAAATATAGATGTGTTTTCATCATGGAATCTGACAGATCCAAAGTCTCCGAAGGTGTTAGAAGTGGGGATTTGTACATTGTTGATTTCTCTACAGGTCCTCAACCAGCCACTTGCTTACTAGCAAAAACCTCAGAAGGGTGGCTATGGAATCGAAGACTTGGTCATGCAGGCATGAGGAATTTGCACGCGCTTGCAAAGAAGAAGCATTTCATCGGCATCGAATCAGACAAATTCCTCAAGGACCACCTCTGCGGTGCTTGTGAGTCTGGAAAAATGACCAGATCCAAACACCCCTCGAAGACTATCATGACCACTACTCGTCCATTTGAATTGCTTCACATGGATCTATTTGGATATACTCATTATGCCACTCTAACAAATGCTGCATCTTTATATGGCTTTGTCATAGTTGATGATTACTCCACATACACTTGGGTGCATATCATTTTGTATAAAACTGAAGTGTAGGAAGTCTTCAAGCGATTTTCCTTAAGGGCCTCGACGAACTTCGGCGTCAAGATCAAACACATGAGGAGTGATAATGGAACAGAATTCAAACACACTGGTCTTGATAATTATCTTGACGAACTTGGTATTACTCATGAATTGTCTGCTCCTTATACTTCTCAACAAAATGGCGTCGTCGAATGAAAGAAAAGGACTCTGGTTGAGATGGCATGAACTATGTTTGAAGAATATTAGACTCCTTGTCGTTTCTGGCCTGAAGCAATCAACACTGCTTGACATATCATCAACAGGGTATATCTTCACAAATTCCTCAAGAAAACCTCATATGAACTCCTCACTGACAAGAAACTCAAATGTAAGTTATTTCAAAGTCTTTGGTGCAAAATGCTGGACTAGAGATCCTCACCATAGCTCAAAGTTTGCACCTAAGGCACATGAAGGTTTTAAGCTTGGTTATGGAAAGGACTCGCACACCAATAGAGTCTTCAACACCTGTCACAACAAGGTTGTTGAAACTGTAGATGTCCGGTTTGATGATACTAATGGCTCGCAAAGAGATCAATTGCCTCCTGATCTAGACAAGCTGTCTCCTGAGGAAGCAATAAAGCTCAAAGCTACTGAAGACATTGTTCCTACTGAGGAAATTGCCGAAGAAATCATTCCCAGCACTGATGAAAATCAAGAAGATGCTCCTGAGGAAATTGCTCCAGAACCAATTCCTCAGCCCAGACGAAATCCTCAACCAGCTCATCCGAGGATTGCAAATGAAGTAGAACTTGACAAAATCCTCAATGACATCAAAGCGCCAGGTCCTCTCACTCGCTCAAAAGCTTCACACTTAGTTAACTTTTGTAGGCATTCTTCTTTTGTATCTATCACAGAACCTTCAAAAGTTGCTGAGGCTTTTATGGAACCGGAGTGGATTCAAGCCATGCAAGACGAACTTCTTCAATTCAAGCTGAATGATGTATGGGAGCTCGTCAAACGACCAGATCCTCGCAAGCACAATATCATTGGCACCAAGTGGATTTTCCAAAACAAATAAGATGAGGATGGTCAAGTGGTGAGGAATAAGGCATGACTTGTAGCCCAAGGCTACACACAGGTTGAAGGAATTGATTTTGATGAAACTTTTGCACCTGTTGCTAGACTTGAAGCTCTTCGAATACTACTTGCTTATGATAATCATCATAACATTATCTTATATCAAATATATGTGAAAAGTGCATTCCTCAATGGTAAGCTTGATGAAGAAGTATATGTTGCTCAGCCCCCAGGTTTTGAGGATCCAAAGAATCCGGACAAAGTCTTCAGACTCAAAAAGGTGCTCTATGGTCTCAAACAAGACCCTCGGGCATGGTACGATACATTGAAGGAATTCCTCATGAAGAAAGGCTTCAAACCTGGTTCACTCGATCCAACTCTTATCACAAAAATCCAATGATAATGCACTATTTGTGTGCCAGATATATGTCGATGACATTATATTTGGCTGTACTGAAAAATGTTAAAGTGATGAATTTGCTTACATGATGAGTGAAGAATATTAGATGTCTATGACGGGGGAGCTGAAATTCTTCTTAGGTCTTCAAATTCGTCAACAACGCAATGGGATCTTCATATCACAGGAGAAATACCTCAGGGATGTTATGAGGAAATTCGACATGCATGAATGCAAAGGTGCCAAGACTCCCATGCCTACCAACGGCCACCTCTGCACTGACGAAAATGGTGAAGAATTCGATCAGCAGTTATATCGCTCCATGATTGGCTCTTTACTGTATTTGTGTGCATCTAGGCCAGATATAATGCTTAGTGTTTGCATGTGTGCACGTTTTCAAGCAAAACCAAAGGAATCACACAATAAGGCTGTGAAGCATATTCTTTGATACTTAGCTCACACACCAACACTAGGATTTTGTTACCCCAAGGGCTCAAATCTTCATCTTGTGGGATATTCTGATTCTGACTATGCTGGTTACCGTGTGGATCGCAAGTAAACCTCTGGCACATGTCATTTCCTCGGAAGATCATTAGTCTGCTGGTCCTCAAAGAAGCAGAACCGCGTTTCTCTCTCCACTGCCGAAGCTGAGTACATTGTTGCTGGTTCAAGCCGTGCTCAATTGCTATGGATGAAAAGCGAACCCTCAAGGACTACGACATCAACATGAAGAATGTGCCTCTCTACTGCGACAATGAGAGTGCAATCAAGATTGCATACAACCCGGTACAACACTCGAAGACTAAGCACATCTAGATTCGTCATCATTTCCTTCGGGACCATATCCTCAAGGGCAATATCCTCATCGACCATGTGAAGACTGACGATCAACTAGCAGATATCTTCACTAAGCCCGTAGATGAGAAAAGGTTTTGCAAGTTGCGGTGTGAGCTAAATATCTTAGAATCTTCAAATGTTTTGTAAAAACATGCACACATCGTAACACTTATGCAAAATTGATGAGTTAGATGTGCAACACACGAAGAATCGATTTTCTTCAACCAATGAAGAATATCAGTCTTAGTGTGAAGAAATTAATGAAGAAACTCATTATCAGGGCCCCATGACAATTATACGCGGCGCATGAAATCATCATTCTTATATGGTGGGTCACGCCACCACCCAACTTTGAAATTCCTCAAGTTGAATTGCTTCAAGGTTGTTTTTACTCACAGTTGATTTTCTTCAAAGTTGTTGTTCTTCAAACTTTTTTTTCTTCAATGTTGAAATTCATCAACATGACACTTTGTCACAAAATCTTCAAAAACACTTGATGATTTTAATTTGCCTAGATATATATATATATATAGAATGTGATTTCAAAGTCCTCAACGACATTCACTTATAGCTATTTCTTTAACTTGATATTTCATCTAAGTGAATGTGATCGGACCCTACTCCCTCTCTGCTATACTCACCCAGTCTATTCAATTCTTCATATGCGTTCTACTTGAAACTTTGTTCAAATCCTCACTGCGTCCTTGTGAGCAGATGATTTTGCAACAAAATCCTCAAATCCTCAAAAATGATTTTTATGTTGTTACACAGTAACTGAACCCCAATTCCCACCATCAGATAAGCACGATCTCCATCGCTTTAAACGGAAGCTACACGTGTCCTGCGGAGACGAAAGGGAGGGGTAGTTTGATCCGGCAAAGTCTGCCGGACAATTTTCACCCGGGATATAAATATGTCCTTACCCCCTCCGGTCAAAACTCTTCGTTCTCTCTCGACCTCCTCTCCGCTACAGCAAAGACCTAGCGCCACCGCTAGAAGTTTCGTCACCGGCGAGGAACAGCTTCACTGCCTCGACCTCTTCGTCGCGGAAATCACGCCGGAACTGGAAAGTCTTCGTCCGCCGCCGCCGTAGTCGTCTTCTTTCGCCAAGTTAGGGCGTAGTGGGATCGCACCAAAGAGCATCTACTGCTACTTTTTTCTGTTCTTCGTGCATGCTATATAGGGTAAATAAAATCCTATTTTTACAGTCCCTTTAATCTACTATTTTACCTTAGATTCGTGGAATCTGTTTTTCCTCAGTATCTATCAGTCTCTATTCCTCAAACACTGCTTAGTCCTCAAACTGTTGATGAATTTCACTAAGCAACTAAAAGTCTTCACAAGATTTCTCAATTGTGCAAATTTTCGAATCTGTACAGCTCGGGAACCCAAGATCAGAGTGCTTAGACAAATTTCTCAACCACTTGTCAAATTCCTCAACTTTAAAATTTTCAAATTCTTCAAATCTGAGAACGCATATGACCTCTCCAAATTCCAGTTGATGAATCTCTAGGTTCTCATCAACTTAACTCATTTGCAGTGTTTCTTGAAGAAAATATGCCGGTGTCATCAGAATCCTCAAGAGTTCAATTTCCTCAGCAAAAACCTCAGCTAAATAAAATGGAAGATGACAGGAAGCAGAACGGTGGCAAGAAGCTCGAACAAAACACTGACATTGATATCCCTGAGGATATATACTTGGACTATTGCACACTAGATGAGCAAGAATCGATGCCTAAGAGGAAAATCAGGCTCCACAAGATTGAATGCAGGTGGACTAAGGAGTGGAAGGAATACCGATTCATCACTCCAAAGTACGCGAAGAAATTCGCTCTTAAGCCACCTGGCAAAAGGCCTCCTCTCGAGGATCATCATAATGCCCATCCTTCAAACCTCAAGACGATTGATGATTATCCTGAGGAAAAGACCAAACACTTGTCAAAGCTTCAAAAGCAACCAGAAGTCGCTGTGAGGAAATTCAATGAAGAATCTGCTGATGCTCCTTCTGCAACCACCTCCTCAGCTGCTGAAACTTCTGGCACGGCCATTCCTCAAGTGAAGCCTGTGCCACAGAAATCAAAGGCTTCAAAGCCTCAAGGGAAATCGCTTCAGAAGGCTGCGCCTGCATCTGCACCAAAACCCTCAGCAACAACACAGGCTTCAAAGCCTGAACACAAGAAGATTGTCAAGCAACTGCCTACTATCTCCAGCTCCTCTGTTCCATCTGCCACGAGCTCAGAGACAAAGTCTTCACCAAACCATTGAAGACTAAGATGACTGCTGGAAGCGGAACCAGACCCAGCCCAAGCAAAGTCGTCAAAGTCCCTTCTGCATCAGAAGGAAGTGATGAATATGATGATCAAACACTTCAAGAAATCATCAGAAACAAGAAGGAGCCGGTCGCTCAAGCTTCAGGCAGCACCATTCCTCTGGCCATGGACCCAAAAGTCCTGTTGGACTACATCAATGTTTGGTATGATGACCCTAACACACCCATTGATGACTTGAAGCTTCCCCCGGGCATCAGCCATAAGGTGGCAACATTCATCAACGAGGCCAAGTGGAAGGAGACGCAAGCCAAACAAGCAAAGGCTGCAAAGCTGAAGAAGGAGAAATTCCTTAGACAAAATCTCCTCAGCCTAACGCGTGATGCTCTTGTGTCAACCCAGGAAGAACTGAAGACTTTGACAGACAAGTATACCAAGCTATCTGATCGTCAAAGTCTCAAGAACAATTTCATCAAGTTTGCAACCAGCGCAGTTGATGATTACAACAAAAAGGCTGCCCCTCCAGCAAAACCACAACAGCCTGAGGTAGAGGAAGAACAAGCAACCCCTGCTGAGGAAATGCCTGAAGCAAGCCGTGCTCATGCACCGGCTATTGAGGATATAGCTAAGGATATTCCAACTGATGCACCATCTATTGAGGAAATAGCTAAGGAAACCAGAGCTGTAGAAAAAGAAGCTAAGAAAAGAAAAGCTTCTTCAACACCAGAATCAGCACAGGCCAAGCGCCTCAAATCTCTAGATGAAAATGCTCCTTTGGATGATGTGCCTCTCAAGATTGCGCCATCCTACACTATGATTCCCTTCGAAAGCGAAGACAAGGAGCATCTGACTGATGAGGAAATGAAAACTACTGAGTCTGAGGAACACACAGATGAGGAAATTCAAATTGATGATATTCTCAGACATTCATTCCTCCTGAAGAACCTGCTCAAGGATCAGCTCCAACAGCTGAAGAATTTGGCTCCCTCTCCAAGAAAATTCCTCAAGCTGAGGAAAACCAAGGAGAAGATCCTCAGCCCGAGGAAAATCTTAATCCTGACATTCCTAAACCTGAGGAACATGCTGAATAAAATGCTCTGGCACCCAATACAGAAACTGCTATTGTGGTTGTCAACACGGAGACTGCCATGATCGTCTCTCCTCAAGAGAAGTAGCAAAATCTTCAACCTATGCAGCATCAGCCCTTCTCAAAGAGTCCAAAGTTTCAGAAGGAGGCGTTCTATGAAGAATGCATGTATTTCATCGGAGACAATCCTTATGACAAGCTTCGCATCAGGCACATGAAGTTTTGGACAAGGACTCAGCTCAACTATTATGCATCTGTGCTCTGTGGAAGAAACAAAATATTTTAGCAGATGCATATTCCTCATGTTGATCTTGAAGAAATTCCTTGCTTGGCTCTAGTCCTCAATGTTCTTCATGAAGCCGGACTACTGCCACTTTGCACTGATATCTATGACTAGAACAGCGACACCGTTCTTCAATTCTATGCAACTTTGCACATCTCTGGAGATCCAACATATATCAACACTTGGGTGCTGGATTGGATGACACACCACACACACTTCAAGGCTCTCGCAAATGAGCTGCTGCGAGTACTTCCTGTTTCAATTCCTTCAGAACATGCTGTGAAGATGCATGATGAACGGGAATTGCCCAATAAGCTGATTGAAGTCCTCATGAAGCCTTTGGCCAAGGATCAACCACCGAGAAAGACTTTTCTGGTTCAAGACTTGAAGTATGAACCGAGGACTCTGGCTGACAATGCTATGTCACCCTTCGACCTGAAGATCTACGCTCCATGGATTATGAGATTCATCACACGCAGGTCAGGCATCAACTATCATGCTGGCTACAATAACCCACATTTGATATATGCCTCCGATCAGAGTCAACAAGAAGACTTTCGAGCCAGTCGAAGGAAAAGGAAAGTCTGTGATCGACGAAGGTGGTCGGCCCCTTGATGGCCAATTTCGTAAACCAGATGCATATTCTTCATGGGATGATACTGAAACCCAGGAGCCACCAAGCCCAGTTGCCCCAAGGGTGATGACTAACACAGAGCTACTCCGCATTCTTCATCAGAAGGTCGATCGCAATCACAAATGGGTCAAATGCCAATTCGGTGCCATTGTGAAAACCCTCACTGAAACTCAGAATGCAGTGAAGATTAATCACCACTATCTTCATGAGGTTTTTGATCGCACATGGGCCACACTGCCTCATTTGAAGACTCAAGCAGAACTTGATGAATTGGAGTTTACACAGGACAATGACTGGTCATGGCCACCAAAGAAGAAATTCAAGCCAATTCCAGTTCCAGACCTTGAGCAGAGTTCATTTTCTTAATTCCGCACTACAGAACCTGATGAAGACCAAGAAGATATTGCCACTGGTCCAAGGAGGAAGCCCACACCCAAGAATCATCACGCGCCTTCCTCAAGTGCCAAGAAGTGAAAGTCTTCAAGGGGCGTTAGTCCTCTGTTATTCCCTTTTCGTCACTTGATGACAAAGGGGGAAAATTTGAGAGTTAGTCTTCACGCGGGATATATTTTGGGGCTTATGAACTTTATTAAGTTACAAACTATTGGTTCTTCTGAAGTGTTTTATGTAATGAGTTGTAACTTAAACCCGATGGTACTCTGACGCTTTTGAACGTTTTTTCTTCACATGCTTATTCCTCAAAATATTAATGCACGCATGCTTAAATTCGTCTGATACCATTTGCCATAATGCATTCTCAAATTCTTCATATTATATGTCATATATATGCATGATTTACAAGACTCAGGGGGAGATCTCCATGATATAAATCATCAATGTGCATTTGCTGTGAATAGCAAAATCCTCAAGATATGCACATCTTCACGGAGAGTCTCTCTGTATCTTGATTTCAAACTCCTCAAAATGAGTATTTACACTTCATATTTTTATTCCCATTGAAGACTTAACCTAATTTTCATCAACCACTAAAAAGGGGGAGATTCTAAGTGCATCTAGTGCCCCTTAGTGATTTTGGTGGTTTGAAGGCTTATAGGTTAAGTATCTAATGTGTTCATGAGTGAACACACGATCTATAAGTTGCTGAGAAGTTTGAAATATTCGATGAATATCGACCCCTAAAAATGTATATCTTCGGCTGAAGAAATTGGTCTTCTGCTGAATAATTGAATCACGAAGAAATTGCGATGAAATCGATATTCCTCATGAAGATATTGAAGATGAGGAATTTGGTGTGTCCTGAAGAAAATCAATCTGAAGACTTTGAAGCATGAAGATTTATTATTTTTGTTTTATTTTCTTCACTCTTGAGTCATAGGAACACCATACAGTTAAAGGTGGGCGAGATAACACTTCCGAATGAATTTCCTCATGATGCTCAACCCAAGCCTAATCCTACCAAAAGCCTCTAGTGAGGAATATGAGAGACATGAGGACTTTCGCAGTTGAGAATCCCGACCGTTGCCGCAATTTGCGCCACATCACCGATCTTATCCACACAAACGGTCATATTATTTAAGGGCATTAATGTCAAATCATGTCGGGATGCTCGCAAGCTATAAATACCCGCCCCCACAACCATTAGCTGGTTGGCTGCTCCGTTAGAAACTAACACTTGTCATAAGAGCAACCTAAATTCCTCAGAGTCCTCAAGAGTAAATCATCCGTGAGGAAATACCCCAAACACCAAACCACAAACCAAAACCAAGTGATTGAGCATCACTGAAGAATTTCTTCCTGTGTGGAACCGAAGCCTTTTACCTTTGAGGAATGTGCATCCTCCAGACGGTTAGGCATGATGGTCTAGAGCAATCCAGCAGTCAATTGTGGATCGCCGGATGACCAAGTTTGTGAGGGTTTGGAAGTCTTCCCTGAAGACTTACCACGAGTGTTGGGCGAGGACTGTGTGTTCTTAGCTCATGGAGAATACGGTAGGGACTGTGTGTCTTTTGGTTTCAATACAAAGCCGCTCCAAACCAGATGTACAACTCCCACAGCAGTTGGCACTTGGTCATCAACCATTGTCTTCACTGTGAAACGGGTTCTATTTCTTCAACTCTTTAAATTCCTCATATTATATGTTGAAGATTTTCATTGTCACTATTTGAAGAATTTGCTGAAGACTTTCTCTGAAATTCCCCAACCCCAAATTCTTCACGCGAGTTAATCCTCACTTGTTTTCTCTGTGCCTACATACTGTGCAAACTATTTTTCATATTCTTCACCTTGAAAACAGTTGTAGTGATACTTTGCACCCCTGATCCTTTGTTATTTCCGCTACAAGTTAGTCATCAGTGAAGAATTTCCTAAGTGATGAAATTCTAAAAATCTCCTATTCACCCCCCTCTAGTCGAGATAACGCACTTTTAGAAGCGCAATTCTAAATTGTTCTTTTTCCCTTATCGAAACCATATGGTATGGGTAAACATCATGATTCTCCTTGCCCTTTTATCAACATGGTCATGTACTTGATGACCTATCATTTATACCATACTCTATGTTTTCCTCGGGAATGGTATACTTTAAATACTTGTGTGTGTGAACACGTTTTTCCTTCCCATTGGTCTGTTTGACCTTTCTTGCGGCATAACTTATCTAAGCAGTGTTAATTCCCTGCTTAGGTAAAATTCTTGGCGTCGGTAAGACCCTGTTACTAATGTGGACAACATTCCGGTAGCCGCCGGTGGACGAGAACTTTGCCTATTGGTCCGCCTCGTTTCAACGAGCAGGAAAATGGTTCTAGTCGTCCCCCGCCCTTGGTACTGACGTTGTTGCCAACATAACTGACATGTTATCCTCTCACATGTCTTGTTACCAAGACCGTATAAGATATCACCGCTCTGCCTATTCTTGGCGCACATTGTAGACATATAACCCAAAGTTCCACAGGATTGAAGCCGGACACTACTGTACACCCTTGACTCCAAAGTATCCTTTGCACTTGGCTCATATGAAATTCATGAGCCACCGTTCAAATTACTGAGCACTCAAATAAAATAAATCAAAAACTATAATTAATTAAAAAACAGAAAAACACAAAAAACGGAAAAGAGCAAAACCCTCCACCCCAACTGGGCCGTCGGCCCACCTAATCTATCCAACCAACCGCTCGCTATAAGGCACGTCACGTGGGCACGAGCAACGCTAGCGGTTGCCCCTTCCCACCCCACGCCGTCGCTCACCCCAGCGCACCCCTCGCCAGATCCCCCTCAATCCCTCTCCCTTCCCTCGTCACGTCCCTCACCCCGTCACTCTCTCTCCTCCCTCTTCACCACGCCCCCATCGCCCCTAGCACCGTGCCGGCCCTCCCCTTCTTCCCCCGAGCGTCGCGCCACCGGCGAACCTCTGGCTCGCCCGCTTCCATCGTGCCACTCGCCGACCCACGCCTCACTCCTCCCTACCAGAGCCGCCTCGCCACTACACCAAACCCCCCCCCCAGCCCACGAGCCCCACGCCCCAGCGCCACCCCCCCGGCGGTCGCCTCCCCTCGCTCGACTCTCCCTCCTCACTCGGTCCAGGAGGGGCTAGGGAGGCCGGGCCCTTCTCATTTGACCGAATCCGGTCAGGTCCTCCACCGCCGGCATCCAACCACCACCGGCCGACCCCGGCGCCGCCCCCTGGATCCGCCACCGCCAGCAGCTCCTCAGCCTAGCTCGCGATTCCCACATCATCACCAAGCCCTCCTCACCGGCCGACCCTCTCCTGCGGGAACCGCCACGACGCCGGCGCCCTCCGACGTCCCTGTCGGCCTCCTCGTCATCCTCCCCCAACCGGCTTCCCCGAGCCTCGCCGAACCAGCCCCCGTGCGCCGCAAGTGAGCTCCGGGCCCCGGCCACCCTCTCCTCCTATCCCCCCTCCGGTTCCGTTCCGGCGTTCAACCCCTCGTCCCGGTGCCATTGACCCCTCCTGTAAGAGGAGGAGGAGGAGGTGGATTACTCCCTCCTTTGTGAATTGAGAGAGAGAGTTGAGCAGAGAGGTAGTATAGAGAGAGAAAAGAGATGTTAGATAGAAACAGAAAATAAAAATAAAAGAAATGCATGTTTGTATGTATTATGTATGTATGTATTATGTATATATGTAAGTATTTGGGTATGTATGCATGTATGTAGAATAAATTGCATTATGTATATGTATGGATATGTATATGTGTATGTGTTGTGCTCTGGTGAGACCGTTGGCTCACTTCCATGTGGGGCTAACCCCCCACTCCCACTAGCAAGGGGGCCGAGGAAACTCCCCCTATAAAAATATTAAAAATAAATATAAAAATATGTATATGATTTTATTAATAAAATGAATAAGTAATTAAGTAGTTAAGTTAATTAATAAATTAATTTGTGAATTAATTAATTATATAATTAAGTATTAGTAATAATGGTTATGGGTAAATAGATTAATTAGATAATCTGTTAATTAGGATAATTAAATTCTCCTATTAGAGTATGACACGTGGGTCCCCCACTAAATTAATCTAATTAATTAATAATTAAACCTAATTAAGAATTTGTGTCAATGACAGATGGGACCCACTGTGAGTTGACCACTCAACTGCTGATGTCAGCATGACATCATGCTGATGTTATAAAAGCAATTAATTGAATTAATTAAATCTGTTTTTAACTCCTAAATATTGATTAAAACTTTAAAAATTAATATAAAATAATTCGTAGGTCACATGAAAATATTTTCAACATGAAAGTTGATCAGCAGTGCGAGACGAACCCGGATACGCCATCCGGTCGTGTGTCACGCGCCCCTAGCATAGCAAACATGGATCTTTTCCATCGGATTCAGTTTGACCGGTAGTAACCACAGAACCGGGAAATATCATCTCACATTTTCCCGACCCGTCTATGATGGATGTTGGTGCGTTAGCTCATGCATAGCCTGCATATTGCCATGTCATGCTTAATGTTGCAGCTGTTGTTATTTATTGTTTCTCCCCCCTCTTCTTACCGGTAGACCCCGAGACTGACGCTGCTGTCGGGTACGCCTACCCTCCTAACGACCAGCCTTTTGCCGCTGAGCAACAAGGCAAGCAAACCCCCTTGATCATTCCTATATAGCCTTTGTCTTTCTTCCTACTGCTTGCATTAGAATTTTGCTACTCTTGTAGTTAGCTCCTATATCTGCTGCATAGCCTCATTTTTGATAAACTGCTACTTTTAGTACTATACTTTTAATCTGCTTAGTATAGGTGGAGCAGCCATCCCCTCTGACCCCTTCATTCAGTTGCCCCGCTTAATTGTTGACTCTCGATCCCTGATCGACGAGCCAGGCCTGACACAGTACTTACACCCCCATAGTTGTGCGACACTACAGAGATACTATTGGGTACGGAGGGTGACACCGCGTGAACTACAACTAGTCGGTCGTGGTTATCGAGGGTGATTCCTCTTTCACCATTCCCGACGATGCCTCTGTCGTGCAACCCCTCAAGTGTGGGACCCTTGAGGGTGATTCCTCTAGGTCCACCTTTACGGATACATCATTCAGAATCCATCAAGGGTGATACCTCGAATTCCCCCTGATGTTTGTACCACACAGTTACTTGACCATGTTACTGGGATCTTTGATGAACAGATGTTAGGCGGGTGGATTAGTGCGTGATTGTGTCGATGACATAATTAAAATGACAATGGAATTGGGTATTTGATTTGGGTTGGTCGGAGACCTTTTCGCACTAACCGGCTACGCGGGAAGAATTATGGGTACTCGACGTCGCAGTATCATTCGAAGCTCTTTAAACGTCTGCGATGGAGCGGCGCGCGCCCGAGTGGTCCCGAGATGCATCGCTATTGTATTAAGGGGAGCTATGACTGACATCGGGCACCCACGCATCATGCAGGAGCGAGGAGGGTAAGTGGGCCCACGACCCCTTTGTGCTTAGGAGTTAGACCGACGGGCTGGCCTCTCTATTGAGCTTAGGTAGGGCTGCGACATGTCGATATTCCGAGGACGGGCATGACCCAGAAAAGTGTGTCCGGTCAGAATGTTATCGAGTGTGACGGGAAACTTGGTGCACCCCTGCAGGGATGAAAATTAACTATTCGGAAAGCTGTGTCCACGGTTAGAGGACGACTTGGAGTTGTGCCCTGATCTTATACAACTACAATTATTACTTAACTGGAATTGTTGCCCTGGGGTTGCTTCCTCGCAGGGAGTCGAGGGAGGATCTCTAGGCGTGACCTCATATTAATATTGCTGCAACAATATGGCTATTATTTGTGTTACATGTTCTACTCTCATCTATTGCTGCAAGACCCCGAAGATGCTAGTCTTCGATAGGACTAGGCTTTCCCTCTCTTCCTCGCATTGCTGCAGTCAGTCCACATATAAACCCCTTCTTTGATACTATTGCATACTTAGCATAGTTCTGATATAAGTCTTGCGAGTTCTTTGGATGAGTACTCACTGTTGCTTTGCAACCCCATTTGTCCCCTTGATCTGTTGCTGCAACGAGATGATGGAGCCCAGGAGATGGAGTTTCCTGTCGATGACTACGATCCCGAGGGTGACTTCTTCATGGAGGCCGCTGAAGACCAGGAGTAGTTCAGGAGGATCCCAGGCAGGAGGACTCGCCTCGTTTGATCTTGTTTCTTTTGTGCTAGCGTTGTCTAAGGCACCCCTTGTTTTATGTCTCTACTCAGATATTGTTGCTTCTGCTGACTCGTGTGTTTATCGAGCTTCTTTATTCTAGCCCTCTAGGCCCGTGGCTTGTAATATGAAGCTTGTACTATTTTATTTGCGTCTAGAGATGTGTTGTGATATCTTCCCGTGAGTCCTTGAGTTTGATCGTACACATTTGCGTGTATGATTACCGTACGATTAAATCGAGGACCTCACACAGAGGGTGAAGGAGAGGGAGAAGTGGCATTCTCACCCAAGTTGTAGGGCGGCGGGGTCGGCAATGGTCGGTGGAGCCGGCGGGGAAGCGGAGGAGGCCGGTGACGAGGTGAGCAGGAATGGGTCGGTGCGGGGGCGCCGAGACGGTTTAGTGAAGGGCGGCCCGGGGTGGGGGTGCTGTGGCGCCGCCAACGCAGTCCCGGCGCAGATCCGACAGGAGAGGCGAATGTGTTGGGGGATCCGATGGAGGGGGCGACGAGGGGTCGGTTCCGGTGGCGCAGGGCGGTGTCGGCGTCGAGGTGCCCGAGTAGTGGCCGGTGCTGGAGAAGCGTGACGGCAGGGTGTAGCGGCACGAAAGGCAGGGAGGCACTAGCGGTAGTGCGAGGCAGCGAGGGGAGGCGCTCGAGGGGAGGGAGCCTGGCGATGGGATCCGTGGCAGAGAGCGGTGGGTGGCTGGCGCTCGCGAGAGGTGGGGCGGGAGCGACGGAAGAGATGGGGCGTGGGGTACGGGAGGCACGAGCGACGGTGCCAGAGAGGCTGCGCACAAGCGGGATTCCCTCATTTCTGGCGACGCGTGGAATGGGGAGGGGAGGGCCGAGCGCTAAGGTTCCCCCGTGGGGGTCTTATAACCCCAGGTGAAATGGGTTGTGGGTGTTGGGCCATTTGGCCGTGGCCTTTTGGGGATTTTCCTTTTCCTTTTTTTATTAGTTATTTTTTTATAGTTTCTGTTTTAGTTATATAGGCGCTCTAAATAATTTCAAAAATGCCCGATTCAATTCTATAAATTGTTAAGGAAAATTTGTAACTCATCCGACATTTTTATTTTAACATTCGGAAACTTTTCTCGTTCGACTTATTTTCAAAACCTGAATTTGACTCGGTTTCAGTTAACACGAGATCAACGATAGAAGTCCCGATGACGTGGCATCATTAGCATGGGATCACTGTAGCTTAATTACATACATTACTGTAGCAAAAGCTGAGGATGTCACAACTCTCCCCTACTAACTAGAATTCTCATCCCAAGAATTAAGAGGTAGAAGGAAAGAGCTCGGGGTATTCATCGCGAAGATGATCCTCGCGTTCCCAACTGGCTTCAACTTCACAATGATTTGAGCACTACACTTTAAGGAACTTGGTGACTTTGCGATGAGTCTGACGTTCAGCCTGGTCGAGAATGCGACCCGTATGCTCTTTATAAGAAAGGTATTGTTGCAGCTCAAGCATATGATGATCCACTGCTCGAATAGGATCCTTGAAGTAGCGTTGGAGTTGAGACACATGGAAGACATCGTGAATCTGAGAAAGGTCCACGGGCAGTTCCAATTGATAAGCTACTTTTCCACACCTTTCGACAGCAGTGAAAGGACCAATATAGCGAGGAGCTAACTTGCCCTTGATCCCAAAGCGGTGTGCACCTCTCATTGGTGTGACATGAAGATAAGCCTTTTCGCCAGGTTGATAGACCATATCTTTATGATGATGGTCATACTGACTCTTCTAACGAGATTGAGCAGCCTTCAGATTCCCAAGAACAACGTGGATTTGATCTTCAGCGTGTTGGGTACCATCCGGACCGAAGAGTGATCGGTCCATTGAACTGTGGCTCTCGAATTCCATACCAAGCCAAGTGTAAAGGATACATTGGAGTCAAAGATGTACAGGAGAGTCAGGTTTCAATCCTGTGGAACTTTGGGTTATGAGTCCACCATGTGGACCCAGGGTAGGCAGAGGGGTGTCATCTTGCACGGTCTTGATAGCAAGACATGTCAGAGGATAGCATGTCAGTTATGTTGGGAACAACATCGGTACCGAGGGCGGGCGACGAATAAAACCATTTTCCTGCTCGTTGAAACGAGGCGGACCAATAGGCTAGGCTCTCGTGCACCGGCGGCTACCGGGATGTTATCCACAATAGTAACAGGATTTTACAGACATAGTTGTATACCAATGTTATTACCTAAGCAGGGAATTAACACTGCTTCGATAAGTTCAGCTTCAAGACATGATAAACTGACCAATCGGAAGGAAAATGTGACTGTCATGTCAAACAGCCCAATGGAAAGGAAAATGTGTTCACACCTACAAGTATTAGAGTATACCATTCCCGAGGAAAAATAGAGTATGGTATACATGATAGGTCATCAAGTACATAACCATTTTGATATAAGGGGAAGGAGAATCATGATGTTTACCCATAGCATACAGTTTGGATAATCGATCAAGAACAATTTAGCATTGCGCCTTCAATGTTCTTGTTAACAATTGAAGTACCACATTCATGCTCTGAGGTAGCATCGACATGGTCATCAGATAAAGGTTGGACTTGGGTACACAAAGTATTCATCATAATTTACTTATAAAATAAGTCATATAGTGTCCGTATGGTATATGGCGAATCTTGCGTAGGGAAGAATTTATAACAATAGGTCCTTCAGCCTCGTGTACCAAACAAGACATCACCGTACCAGGTTACATAAGACCAAAGTTATAATTATTGGAAAATGTTCCAACCATCATATCTGCCCGAGATTCAGATCTGATTGATGTCAGGATACCTTAGTCTCAGGGTGCTTGAGGAGGAAAAGGGGAGCACCAAAAACAGACGAGATGATAATGCAAGATTCCTGGGATATGAACTATGGAAGCAAGTATTGGATTATGAGTTGGATTGTAACACACATGAACACAATTTCAAGACATCCGTGCCCACGTGGAATTCTTACAACACAATGCAACCGAGTTCTGTTTTGGGAACCAGCATCGAGGATATCAAGGTTCCATGTGTAAGTCTGGATTAGCTCTTATGAAGGAACATTCTTTTCCATTGATCAAATCAGTCGGTGGCTTGGGGTGCTAAGAGAAATTATATGGAGTGAAGATAGCAAATCTTCAAAACATATAACACTTCGCACATGCGTGAATGACTTGGGATGATCCTAGAGGAAGCAAAACAAAACTTTCATATATTCACGCTGGCATGACTGCGCGTGAACCTTGGGAAAACACTTCTTCTTATCATTATATTATTCATTTGCTAGGCACAAGGATAGTTCTTTCCAAACCTTCATCACGAACCAAGGAGAAGTTGAGGGTGTGGCTGCTGGGCTCAACAACAATCCCTCAAGATTTCGATGTGGATGAATTTCCAGAATTATAAGAAAAAGGAGATATTATTTGTCGGATCAAATGATATGATGACATATGCTCGAGGGAACATCAATAACTAAACTTGGTCAAAGGTAGCACTCACAAATACCGAATGAGTAGCACGCTCAATGCTAGAATGGTGAGTCAACAACCAACACACCAAGAATGAAACAATAAGTTGTCAATCTCAAGGCAATAGGGTTGCCAGAAGTATTGGGATCACACATCAAAGTTCACTTGTTGGTATTCTGGTTTGAGACAACACGGGACCAAGAAATAGATGGTGATGGCGAGAAGTATTACTATATCAAGAATTTCTAAGAAGTGTGCAATTCTCACGACATTCTTGACATAAAAGATAGTAATACTCCTAGGAAGATGAGAACATAAGCTGAATAGCAAGGAACTTAAGGGACAACACAAAACATGAACACGTTTGTGTTGGAGGGACGACAATAAGGTTTGTTGATGATAACACAAATCATCGAGGGGAAAGGATAGTATTTCTCATCATGCATTCGATCAGTACCTTGGAAGATCTCAGAATGCTGATGATGATCATGGCACATTTGTCGAGAAGCTTCACGAAGATGTAATCGATCAGCAACGACATCAAGTAAAGGAATGGTGAAGCTGAAGGTTATCGGCAACACAGTTTAGACTTCTAGCTTAGAATCAAAGTTGGTTTCAAAATAACCAATATTATGTCGAAAGCTTGAAGTGAGATTAACGCACAGTTGGGAATGTGTTCTAGAGATGGAGCGCATAGATAGCATGGTCAAGCTCCAACATGACGATGATGATGTAGCTTAATAGCTTGGAATGACAAGATCGAGCACAAACTCATAAACAAAGAATATTACTTAAGAGTAGTCGAATTGCAATGCATACTCAATTCAGTTATCAGTGTCCTTGAGTGTCCAATAACTCAAAACACGAGGAAAACTGGAATCAATGAAAATATCATAGTTGATGAGGATCTCACAAAAAGTTATATAGTTCCGCGATATCCTCCGGCTACACGGGATAATACTTGGAGGTAGATCAACATTAAGGCTAGGACCGATGCATTGATCTAAAGAAGATAAGTACTTTAACTCGTCTAAGAATGAATTAAAGGTAGGACAACATGGTCGGAATCACAATTGCAAAGGACAATATCACATATACCAGATTTAAACCACAGAATGAATGATTATCGATATGAGAAGTTTCTATGATAGGATCAATGTCTTTTCCATGGGCATGAACACGAATTTCAAGGTCAACTCCCACTTCATCAATGCATCACATGCCATTTACTCCTCGCCTTTGATGAGGTTGTAGCTTGGAAAGATTACCTGACAAAACACCAGAAGAGTAAGACTCGTGAAAACTCTTCGGGTCATATTATTTTAGGAAGACATAGGTTCAACCCACCGGGGCATCTTAGGAACATATACCACAAACTTCAAGAGTAATTAACTGATGCTTGAAGAGCATGGCTGACAAGGGCATAGGATACAACTTTATCAAAGGGAGAAGACACAATTTACCAATTGCATCCTGTATCAGGGGAATAATACCACGATAATTAATAAAGGTAAAGGATGCCTTGGGATAATAACCCAACAATGGGCTTACGGTCCACAAAGGACCTGATGTGAGTATCGGTACTCAATCAGAGGGAGATGGGATGCAATGCATCATGTTATAAAACATCTAAAAAATATCGGTACTTCATTACCAAAGGAATTAGTATTTCGAGGTTGGTGTATCATAATATGATGCTCCGAGCAATATACAAGTAAGTTGAATGGACTTACATGGACAACCAACCAAAGTTGATTTGACGAGAACCAGCTCTGTCTGGAAGGACGTCTGAGCGAGAAGCTAATTTATGAGACACAACAGATGATTGTGTGAATTCTCACCAAGGTAGAATCAATAAGATCATAATAAAATCACATAGGATTTTAGAGAATGCGGCTAGACATATGGATTTAACCATAATGCAAGCAGGTGACAAGGTCAAGAGAAATAGGCTACTGGGATTCCGAAAGATCAAATAGTAATTCTAAGGACTTTCGAAACCCATGACAACTGATGATGGACGAATCCCTGATAAGATAATTCATTGCATCTCGTGAAACAGGAGCAAATGGAAAAGAAAAGTATGAACGACATTTGTATGTAGTCATACATAAGGCTTGATGGAGGAAGGGAAATCGCAGGAGCGATGAACACCAGTTCACGAGAGAACATCGGAGATTGTCTTCGGAGTCTCCTGACGGATGAAGCCATCGTATGGAACTGCGGGGTTCTTCAAGAGGAAGTATTTACGAGAACCTAGAGTTAGAGTTAGCCAAATCTTTAACCCGAAAGAGAAGAGAGAGTAGAACCCAAAGTATATTAAAGGATTAAAAGATACTAATACCACCCAATTGAGATGTGGGCTCGTAAGCCACAACATCAAAGTTAGTAAGTTTTTCAAACACTAGACACAACTTCGGCCAAGGAGTTGGAAAGGGGGCTACCTACAGGAACTCGGCTCTGATACCAACTTGTGACGCCCTCGATTTAATCGTACGCTAATCATACACGCAAATGTGTACGATCAAACTCAAGGACTCATGGGAAGATATCACAACACAACTCTAGACACAAATAAAACAATAATAACTTCATATTACAAGCCATGGGCCTCGAGGGCTAGAATACGAAATCTCGATAAACACAGGAGTCAGCGGAAGCAACGAATATCTGAGTAGAAACAATAAATATGGGGTGCCTTAGAGAAGGCTAGCACAAAAGATACAACGATCAGATGAGGCGAGGCCTCCTGCGAGGATGCAATCCCAGGGCAACATTCCAGTTAAGTAACAATTGTAGTTTTATAAGATCAGGGCACAACTCCAAGTCGTCCTGTAGCCGTCGACACGGCTATTTGAATAGATAAGTTCTTCCCTGCACGGGTGCACAACATATTCCCGACACGTCACAGCCCCACCTAAGCTCAACAGAGAGGCCAGCCCGCCGGTCTAACTCCTAAGCACAAAGGAGTCATGGGCCCACTTTCCCTCTGCGCTCCTGCACGATGCATGGGTGGCTGATGTCAGTCCTAGCACCCCTTATAACAAGCGCGATGCATCTCGGGACCACTCGGGCGCGCCCCGCTCCATCGCTGACGTTTGAAGAGCTTCGGCTGATACCGCGACGTCGAGTACCCATAATTCTTCCCACGCTGACGGTTAGTGCATAATAATTATGTCATCGACACATCCACGCGGGAATCCACACGCCTAACAACTATTCACCAATGATCCGAGTAACATGGTCAAGTAACTGTGTGGTTGTAACATCAGGGGGAGTCCGAGGTATCACCCTCGTTGGATTCCGAATGATATATCCATCAAGGTGGACTTAGAGGAATCACCCTCGAGGGTCCCGCACTTGAGGGGTTGCACGACAGAGACATCGTCGGAAGTGGTGAAGGAGGAATCACTCTCGTTAACCACGACCGACTAGTTATACTACACACATATCATGCTGAGTACTTCACGAGGTGTCACCCTCGGTACCCGATAGTAGCTCTGTAGCGCCGCACAACTATGGGGGTGTGAGTGTTGTGCTGGACCTGGCTCGTCAATCAGGGATCGAAACTCGACAAAAAGGCGGCGCAACTAGACTAAGGGGTCATAGGGGATGACTTCTCCACCTATACTAAACAGTTTAAAGAGAGGTACTGAAAGTAGCAGTTCATTAAAAATAGTCTATGCATCAGATATAGGAGCTAACTACAACACTAGTAAAATTCTATTGCAAGAACGAGGAAGAAAGAATAGGCGATATAGGAATAATCAAGGATGATTTGCTTGCCTTGTTGCTCTCGGCAAAGGGCTGGTCGTCAGGAGGATAGATGTACCCGACAGCAGCGTCCCTCTGAGGGTCTCCCGGTAAGAAGAGGGGGACAAACAATAAATAACAGCAACAGGTGCAACACTAAGCATGACATGGCAATACGCAGGCTAGGCATGAACTAACGCAGTAACATCCGTAATAGACGGGTCACAAGAATATCTGATGATATTTTCCAGGTCTCTAGCTACTACAGGTCAGACTGAAAACAATGGAAAAGTTCCACGTTTGGTATGCTAGGGACGCGTGACAAACGAACGGATGGTGTATCCGGGTTCGTCTCGTATTGTTGATCAACTTTCATGTTGAACATATTTTCATCTGAGCTACGGTTTATTTAATACTAATTTTTGAAGTTTTATTAAATTTAGGAATTAGAAACAGATTTATTTAATTGAAGTTAATGCAATTATGACATCGGCATGATGTCATGCTGACATCAGCAGTTGACTGGTCAAACTGACCAGTGGGTCCCATGTGTCATAGACACAATTTTTAATTAGGGTATTATTAGTTAATTAGATTAATTTAGTGGGGGACCCACGTGTCATATTCTAATAGGATAATTATTTATCTATATTAACAGATTACCAATTTACCTATTTAATTAATTAACTAATTAATTAAATAATATATCTAATTATTGATTTATTTATTTTTATGTTTTACGAGGATACCCACCTGTCATTTGGTGAGAGTGGTGGGGCCCTACTATCATTGGGAAATCGAGCCCACATATACGCTACACGCACACACATCCATAACACTAATTTCATACATACTCATATGTCTCCATCGTATCTACTTTTCCACACTCTTTTGCCCTTGTTTTGGACTCTAACTTGCATGATTTGATTGAAACTAACTCGGAGTGACGCTGTTTTCAGCAGAATTGCCATGGTGTTGTTTTTATGCACAAATGAAAGTTCTCAGAACGTCCTGAAAATTTAAGGAGAATATTTCTGGAAAATATGAAAAATACGTGCGTAAAGATCCACCGGAGGGGATGGGCCAGTGGGCCACAATCCCTGTTCCCGCGACACCACCTGGCCGCGGCAACCAAGCTTGTGGGGCTCACGTGGCTCTGCCGCCCCCAAACTCAGCTCTATAAATTCACTTTCGTCCCTAAAAAATATAGGCGAGAAGATTTCATCGCGTTTGCGATACGGAGGCGCCGCCACATCCTGTTTTTCATCTGGAGGGCAGATCTAGAGTCCGTTTTGGGCTCCGGAGAGGGGAAATCGTCGCGATCGTCATAATCAACCTTCTTCCCTCTCCAATTCCATGAAGCTCTTCATCTTTCGTGAGTAATCTATTCGTAGGCTCGCTGGGCGGTGATGAGTACGATGAGATCTATCATGTAATCGAGTTAGTTTTGACGGGGATTGATCCCTAGTATCCACTATGTTCTAAGATTGATGTTGCCACTACTTTGCCATGCTTAATGCTTGTCACTAGGGCCCGAGTGCCATGATTTCAGATATGAAATTATTATGTTGTCACCAGTATATGTGTGTTTTAGATCCGATCTTGCAAGTTGTAGTTACCTACTATGTGTTATGACCCGGCAACCCCAGAGTGACAATAACCGGAACCACTCCCGGTGATGACCATAGTTTGAGGAGTTCATGTGTTCACCAAGTGATAATGCGTTCTTCCGGTTATTTATTAAAAGGAGAACCTTAATATCCCGTAGTATCCTTTTGGACCGCGCTGCCACGGGAGGGATGGACAATAGATGTCATGCAAGTTCTTTTCCCTAAGCACGTATGAGGACACACGTAATGCATGCCAACATCACATTGACGAACGGGAGCAAGCCACATATATCTCCGTGTTATAACTGTTGCATGATGAATGTCATCCAAACGAATCACCGACCCATTGCCTACGAGTTTGTCCCACCGCTGTTACTTGTTTTCCTCTGCTGCTGTTACTACTGTTGCTACTTGCTACTGCTGTCACTACTGCTGTTCCTTGACACTGCTCTTACTCGTTACACTGCTTCTACCTGCTACAATACTTTTTCTCTCGACGTTGACGGGAAAGAATATTTCCCGTCCATGGGCAACTTTTGCGCCATTGATACGACATTTAGGAATAGTGCCTTGTCAACAGGTCGTTTCTGACACCATTCTTATCATACTACTTTGCTGGTGATACTTTGCTTGCAGATACTAATCTTTCAGGTGTGGTTGAATCTGACACATTCAGCTGCTAATACTTGAGAATATTCTTTCACTTCCCGTTGGGCGAACCAACAAATTTGGGTTGAATACTCTACCCTCGAAAACTGCCGCGAACCCACGCGTTGGTGGGCCATTGCAAGACAATTGCTAATTGTTGAGAAACTGGGAGCAGTTCTGGCTCTGTTGCCACGGAGGCATCAAGTCAGGAACACGTCAACAACATTTTTCTAGTGTCGTTTTCGTGGACTGCTAGCAGCACTTTTCTGGCGCCGTTGCTGGGAAGGTATTGCCCTCAACTACGAAGAATTTGAAAGATCCAAAAACCAAAGTCTTGCCCTCAACTACGAGGGGAGGTAAGGAACTGCCATCTAGCTCTGCACTTGATTCACCTTCAGTTATGAGTAAGTTTGCGACATCACCTCCTGCTAGAAATCTTGATATGTCGCCTGTGCTTGATGATGCTTATGATGCTACTCCTAGAGAAGCTATGCCTGATAATGCTAGAGATGCTATTTTTCCTGATGATGCTATGCGTGATATTGCTAGAGATAATATGCCTGATATGGCTAGAGATGATATGCTTGATGATGCCAGAGAAGCTATTTTGCCTGATGATGCTATGCTTGATACTGCTAGAGATACTAGTTTGCCTGATATGCCACTAGGGGTATTCCTTGATGCTCATATTGCTAGAGTTACTGCCAATGCTCGTGATGCTTCTGAAACTGCCGATACTATTGAGATAGAACCTCCTTTTGCTCCTGCTAGATCGAGCTCTCCTAGATATGAATTGCTTGATATACCTGAGGGTTACGTTATGGAGGGAGAGATAGCTGAGGATTTTCTTGCGTGTAAGGATGCCTATGACGCTGAGAAATTACTTCTCAAGTGGAAGGAAAATCTCTGAAAGCTAGGATGAAATACGACCCGAAGTTTGCCACTTCACCTATCTTTATCACCGATAAGGATTATGAATTCTCTGTCGACCCTGAGATAATCTCTCTAGTCGAATCTGATCCTTTCCATGGTTATGAGTCTCAGACGGTCGTAGCCCATCTTACCAAATTACACGATATAGCCACCCTTTGCACTAGTGAGGAGAAGATCCGCTACTCTTGCTCCTGGATGTGTGAGTAGTCCCCAGGATATGGTCTATTACTTCTGTGAGAAATATTTCCCTGCCCATAAGAAGCAAGCTGCCTTGCAGGAAATATACAACTTTGCTCAACTCAAAGAAGAGAGTCTCCCAGAAGCTTGGGGGAGGCTCCTCCAGCTATAGAATGCTTTCCCTGATCACCCTCTTAAGAAGAACGAGATACTTGATATCTTCTATAACGGACTTACCGAAGCTTCTAGAGACCACCTAGATAGTTGTGCCGGTTGTGTTTTTAGGGAACGAACTATAGAACAAGCTGAGACTCTACTGAATAACATCTTGATCAACGATAATGCTTGGACTATTCCCGAACCACCCCCTAAGCCAACTCCGAAGAAAAGAGGTATTCTATTCCTCAGTCCTGAAGATATGCAAGAAGCCAAGAAATCTATGAAAGAGAAAGGCATTACATCTTAAGATGTCAAAAATTTACCACCTATCGAAGAGATCCATGGTCTCGATAACCTGATACAGGTAGTAGAAGTAAATTCTCTACGTAGGTTTGATGAGAGTGATATTCCTTTTGACAAACCTGCTAGCTTATGCTTTGATGAATTTGACAACTTTGTTGCCAAACAACAGAGTTTCAATGATTATGTTAGCAGACATTTGGAACAAAGTACTCGTATGCTTAGTCATTTAAGTGCTTATGTAGACAGAAATGTCAATGATCTGAAGCTTCTGAGTAAACATGCCTCTATGATTACTACTCAGGTAGAACAAGTACTTAAAGCTCAGAATGACTTGCTCAATGAATTAAATGACAACTCTGTGAGAGTCGTTACTAGAGGAGGAAAAAGACTCAGGAACCTTTGTATCCTGAAGGAAATCCTAAGAGAATTGATCAAGATTTTCAAGGAATTAATGCTGATACACCCAGTCATCCTAAGGAGAAGAAGAAGGATGATAGAAACCTACATGTTAGTTCACCAAATACTATCACACCTGAAGAACCAAATGATATTTCTGCGTCTGATGCAGAAACACAATCTGGTGATGAACATGAACCTGGTGAAAATATGGACAGCGATGTTCATAATGATGCTCAACCTAGCAATGATCAGGATGTGGAGATTGAACCTATGGTTAATCCTGATAACCCACAACCTAAGAGATACGATAAGAATGACTTCACTGCTAGGAAGCATGATAAAGAAAGGGAGCCATGGGTTCAGAGACCTATGCCCTTTCCTCCTAAGCCATCCAAGAAAAAGGATGATGAGGATTTTGAGCGCTTTATTGAAATGATAAGACCCGTCTTTCTGCAGATGCGGTTAGTTGATATGCTCAAAATGTCTCCATATGCCAAGTACATGAAAGATATCATGACCAATAAACGGAAGATACCAGATCTTGAGATCTCCACCATGCTTGCCAATTACACTTTCAAAGGTGGAACTCCTAAGAAACTTGGTTATCCCGGAGTGCCCGCTATACCTTGCTCCATTAAAGGAAACTACGTAAGAACTTCCTTATGTGACCTTGGAGCCGGTGTTAGTGTTATGCCGCTCTCTCTTTATCGTAGAATTGAACTGGATAAGTTGACACCCACTGAAATCTCTCTGCAAATGGCCGACAAATCAACTGCTTTCCCTGTCGGCATTTGCGAGGATGTGCCTCTTGTGGTTGCTAACACCACTATCTTAACAGACTTTGTTATCTTGGATATTCCTAAGGACGATGCCATGGCTGTCATCCTCGGAAGACCCTTTTTAAACACTGCAGGGGCTGTTATAGATTGCAACAAAGGCAATGTCACTTTCCATGTCAATGGTAATGAGCATACCGTGCACTTTCTGAAGAAACGATATCAAGTACATTGCAGCTATCGAAAAAACTTCATCGATTCTTATTGGGAGCTTTGAGTGCCCTATTCCTCGTGTCAAGATGAAGTACGATTTTCTTGTTGGGGAGATACATATCCCCATTGAGGTGACTTAGTGGCCATTTGATAATTCTCCGTTCTCTTTTGTGATTCGGAAAAGTTTTGTCATGAGGATTTGATCAACCCCATTGACGGATTTCTTTTGATGACCATGAAATGGATGAACCAAAGAGTCACATACCTCTGTTTTAAGCTTTCACCTTTTTTTGCTTGGAAGAAAAATGATAGATTCAGTTTAGTTTTCCCTATTTCTTGTTTTAGCGTCCGGTAGAAAAATACCCCGAAAATAAAAGTTCTCCGATGGTCCTGAAAATCTAGTATGATTTTTTCTCGAATATTTGAAAAATACTGGGACTGAGAGCTGGCCTGGTGGCCCACAGGGACCCCCTCCACTCATTCCAGCTCACATCCTCTTCTTCTACCTCCAGAAAAAATCGTTTCGTAGCTCAAACCCGTGTTCTTGCTCAGTTGGCTGTGATTTTCGATCTCCTTGCTCAAATCACCATTCTCCGAACCGTTTTGGGGAAATTACTCCTTGGTAAGTGAGTCCTCCATTGGTCCAATTAGTTTTCCTCTAGTGCTTTATCCTTCGCGTATCCTTGCTACCTTGGTGACCCTATTCTTGAGCTTGAAATGTTGATTTTAGCTGGTCCCAAGTAGTTTTAGCGCGTGATGCGGTCTCTAGGCACTAGTAGGAGTAGTTGCTACGAGTTGGGTTAATCTTCATTCCCTTTTCTTTCGAAGTCTCTAAAAATTTCAGAATTTTTCAGATCTAGAAAAGGAAAAAGAGGAGGAGGTTCTTGAGAGGCTCTCCAAGTCGTAACCCCAAGGAGATGAGAAGAACCACCCCAAGTATGTGGTTCCTCGAGTCACAGAAGTTCGGGCGTGCGAGTGGCTAAGTGATGATTTTTTGCGCGCCGGCACGCTTTATGAAGACTTTTATTACTTGGTGGAGCACAGAGGTCTTACCGCGTTCGTTGAAGATAAGTGCTTGCAATACCTCCTTCTCACCAATATTTTCGTTCAAAGCTTCAAATTTTATCCGAGGAAGAATCCTCCCATGGTTGAGTTCATGTTGTACGATATCCCCCAGTGCATGACACTACAGGATTTTTGCAATGCATGCAAATTACCTTATGTTGGGGATATTCATGATCCTCGTCCATGAGACATGGAGGATTTCATAGGTACTATTGATGTAGGGGAGGCAGAGGAGTATGAGAGGGAGGCGATGGCTGCTCGTCTCCGTGAGGCAGCTATTCAGGCAGTGGCTGCAGCGCTCCCATATAACCCCGATTACGATTTTGGGTTTCGCCAGGACCGTCCTTGGGAGTAGACCAAGCTAGGCCAAAAGCCTAAGCTTGGGGGAGTACGTGTTCTCATCGACCTTACATTCATGCTTATGCTTTCACTTTGTTAGTCGGTGTTTACACTTTGCCACTGTATTTTCCATGCTAGTTTATTTTCGTTTTCTTGTTTTCTTGTTTTGTGTCCTTTTGACAAAACCCAAAAAGATTTTCCTTTCTTCTTTTGCTTGTCAGGAGCTTTCCCGTGTAAATAGTTTTCTTTTTCTTTGGGTCAAGGTAGAAGATATTGGTTACAATGTTTAGTGGCTCTTGTATGCATACCTGTTTAGCTTTCAAAGAGCCATATTACTTTGTCTTCTCCTTTGTGTTTGCCTGCAGATTCAGCTTAGTCCAATGCATGAGCACTCTTATTATTGTTCACATCATTCGACCGTGCAAGTGAAAGGCAATAATGATGATATATGATGAAGTGACTGAGACTGGAAAAGTTGGTATGAACTCTATCTATTTTGTTTTGTAAATATGACTAGCACTCTATCCCAGATTCAGCTTTGTTGTGAGAGAACCATGTTTGCAATGACAACTTAGAGATCATAGTTTCTGATGCCATGCTTATTTAGCTACGAGCTTATAATGGTTTGTCTTGAATGCCAACATTGATTTTGAGATGACTATGATGTAGTATGATAGGATGGTATCCTCCTTTGAATGATTCAAGTGGCTTGACATGGCGCATGTTTATGCTTGTAGTTGAAACAAAATCAACGTAGCCTCTATGATGTTCGTGTTCATGGTGATTTATATCATGTTCATGCTTGCAATCCATGTTAGTCAAACTCATTGCATCTTGATGACTGTTGTCGCTCTCTAGTTGGTCGCTTCCTAGTCTTTTGCTAGCCTTCACTTATATTAAGCGGAATACTACTTGTGCATCCACTTCCATAAACCCAAAAAAATATCCATGAGAGTCCACCATACCTACCTATTTGGGGTATCTACCTACCATTCCAAGTAAATTTGCATGTGCCATTCTCTAAACCTTCAAGAAATAATCTGTTTTGCATGCCCGAACCGCTCATGTGGTGACAGGGGGCTATTGGTATCTTCCATGTTAGGCGTGTTATCCTCGACATGTGTTTATTCACTGTCATTCACGCGAAAGGGGCCGGTAATTGGAATACCCAGTTCCACGCTTAAATCCAAAACATAATTGTAAAACAAGACTCCCCCCGAATTGATGTTAGTATGGACGATACCCGAGGATTCGGCTAGCCATGGATTGTGATTGATTGGTGGTGGGGGAGTTCAAACTTTATTTTTCTGTTTGGGAACCGCCTATAGCATGAGTAGAATGGAAGATATTGAGAACTCTTGGTCATTGTGTTGACAATGAAAGCATGCCACCCAAAATTATTATCTCTGTTTTCAAAGCTTGAGCTCTGGCACCTCTGCAAATCAATGCTTCCCTCTGCGAAGGGCCTATCTATTTATTTTCCTGTTGAGTCATCCTCTCTTATATAAGCACCAATTAGAGAGCACCTCTGTCATTTTTATGCTTTGCTTTTGATTGATATTGAGTATGACTATGACTGGATCTTCGTTGCTATGAGTTACAATGTTTAGTCAGCCCTTGATCTTCGAAAGTGCTCTGCATTTATGTTTTGCGGTCTTAGAAAGAGCTAGCGAGATACCACCCATTCATATTGCTTCATGCTTGTCTTGATTGAATTGTTGGTATCTGAAACTCATTGTTATTTGCTCGCTAGCTGATTATGCCATTGATATTAGTTTACCATGAGACCTATGTGTCACTTGCTTATGTGGTTAACTTGTGATCTTGCTAAAATTTTGGTTATGAGTTAGACATAGTTGCAACAACAAGATCAAACAGAGTTTCTCAAACTAGTTCTCTCTCTTTCAGTTTGTCAACTGAGTTACTTGAGGACAAGAAGGTTTTAAGCTTGGGGGAGTTGATACATCTCCATCGTATCTACTTTTCCAGACTCTTTTGCCCTTGTTTTGGACTCTAACTTGCATGATTTGAATGGAACTAACCCGGACTGATGCTGTTTTCAGCAGAATTGCCATGGTGTTGTTTTCGTGCAGAAATGAAAGTTCTCGGAACGTCCCAAAATTTACGGAGAATATTTCTGGAAAATATGAAAAGATACACCGGAGGGGATGAGCCAGTGGGCCACAAGCCCTGTTGACGCGGCCCCCCTGGCCGCGGCAACCAAGCTTGTGGGCCCACGTGGCTCTGCCGCCCCCAAATTCAGCTCTGTAAATTCACTTTCGTCCCGAAAAAAATCAGAAGAGAAGATTTCATTGCGTTTGCGATACGGAGGCGCCACCACATCATGTTCTTCATCTGGAGGGAAGATCTGGAGTCAGTTTTGGGCTCCGGAGAGGGGAAATCGTCGACATCGTCAACATCAACCTTCTTCCCTCTCCAATTCCATGAAGCTCTTCATCGTTCGTGAGTAATCTATTTGTAGGCTCGCTGGGCGGTGATGAGTAGGATGAGATCTATCATGTAATCGAGTTAGTTTTGACAGGGATTGATCCCTAGTATCCACTATGTTCTGAGATTGATGTTGCTACTACTTTGCCATGCTTAATGCTTGTCACTAGGGCCCGATTGCCATGATTTCAGATTTGAAATTATTATATTGTCACCAATATATGTGTGTTTTAGATCCGATCTTGCAAGTTGTAGTTACCTCCTATGTGTTATGACCCCGCAACCATGGAGTGACAATAACCGGAACAACTCCCGGTGATGACCATAGTCTGAGGAGTTCATGTGTTCACCAAGTGCTAATGCGTTGTTCCGGTTCTTTATTAAAAGGAGAACCTTAATATCCCGTAGTATCCTTTTGGACCCCGCTGCCACGGGAGGGATGGAAAATAGATGTCATGCAAGTTCTTTTCCCTAAGCACGTATGACGACACATGGAATGCATGCCTACATCACATTGACGAACGGGAGCTAGCCACATATCTCTCCGTGTTATAACTGTTGCATGATGAATGTCATCCAAACGAGTCACCTATCCATTGCCTACGAGTTTGTCCCACTGATGTTACTTGTTTTGCTCTGCTGCTGTTACTACTGTTTCTACTTGCTACTGCTATCACTACTGTCGTTCCTTGCCAGTGCTGTTACACTGCTGCGACTTGCTACAATACTTTTTCTCTCTACTTTGACGGGAAATAATATTTCCCGTCCACGGGCAACTTCTGGCGCCATTGATACGAGAGTTAGGAATAGTCTGCCTTGTCAATAGATCGTTTCTGACATCGTTGTTATCATACTACTTTGTTGCTGATACTTTGCTTGCAGATACTAATCTTTCAGGTGTGGTTGAATCTGACACATTCAGCTGCTAATACTTGAGAATATTCTTTCACTTTCCGTTGGGCGAACTAACAAATTTGGGTTGAATACTCTACCCTCGAAAACTGCTGTGAACCCACACGCTGGTGGGCCATTGCAAGACAATTGCTAATTGTTGAGCAACTCGGAGCAGTTCTGGCTGTGTTGCCACGGAGGCATCAAGCTAGGAACACGTCAACAACATTTTTCTAGTGTCATTGTCGGGGACTGCTAGCACATACCACATATACACATATTCGAGATACATACACACATATTTCGTACATACATCCATACATATATTTGCATACATACACATATATCCTTTTATTTTTATTTTCTTTTCTTTTTCTATTCTAACTCTCTTCTATCTCTTTGTTCAACTCACTGTCATCTCTCTCAACACAGAGACATGAGGCAACATCCACCTCCTCCTCTTACAGGAGATCAACCGTGCCGGGACGAGGCGATGAACGCCGGAACGGAACCGGAGGGTGAAGGAGAACGAGAGGGGGCGTTCTCACCAATGTTGTAGGGGGACGGGGTCGGCGAGTCTCAATGGAGCCGGCGGGGAAGCGGAGGAGGTCGGCGACGAGGTGAGGAGGAACGGGTCGGTTCGCGGACGCTGAGGCGGTGAAGTGAAGGGCGACTGGGGGCGGGGGTGCCACGGCTCCGCCGACGCAGCCCCGACGCGGATCCGGCAGGAGAGGCGCGGGTGCTCGGGGATCCGGTGGAGGGGGCGACGAGGGGCCGGTTGCGGTGGCGAGGGGCGGTGTCGGTGTCGAGGTGACGCAGCAGCGGCCAGTGCTGGAGAAGGGTGATGACGGGGTGCATCGGCACAGTAGGCAGGGAGGCACTGGCGATGGTGCGAGGCAGTTAGGGTAGGTGCTCGAGGGGAGGGAGCGGGGCGAGGGATCCGGGGCATAGAGCGGTGGGTGTCTGGCGCTCACGAGAGGTGGGGAGGGAGCGACGGGAGAGATGTGGCGTGGGGTACGGGGGCACGAGCGACGAGGCCAGGGAGGCTGCACACGAGCGGGATCTGGTTGGGTGCGGCGAGGGTGATCTAGGGAGGGGCTCGGGGATACGGGGGCTGGTGGGGTGACGAGGGGGATTCCCTCATTTATGGCGGCTCGTGGAATGGGGAGGGGAGGGCCGAGCGCTAGGGTTCCCCGTCGGGGCTCTTATACGCCCTGGCGAAATGGGCTCTGGGTGTTGGGCCATTTGGCCGTGGACTTTTGGGGATTTTCCTTTTCCTTTTTTTATTAGTTATTTTCTTATAGTTTTTGTTTTAATTATATAGGGGTTCTAAATAATTTCAAAAATGCCCGATTCATCTCTATAAATTGTCAAGGAATATTTGTAACTCATCCAACATTTTTATTTTAACATTCAAAAACTATTCTCATTTGACTTATTTTTAAAATGTGAATTTGACTCGGTTTCAGCTAACACGAGATCAGCGATAAAAGTCCCGATGACGTGGCAGAATTAGCATGGGATCACTGTAGCTTAATTACATACATTACCGTAGCAAAAGTTGAGGATGTCACACAGGGATAATACTCGGAGGTCGGCCAACATTAAGGCTTGGATCGATGTATTGATCTGAAGAAGCAAAGTACTTTAAATCGTGTAAGAATGAAATCAAGGTAGGACAAAATGGTCGGAACCACGATTGCAAAGGACAAATCACACATACCATATTAAACCATAGAATGCATGATTATTGATACGAGAAGCTTCTATGATAAGATCAACATCGTTTCCATGGGCATGAACACAAAGTTCAAGGTCGACTCCCACTTCATCAATGCATCACCTCCCATTTATTCCTTGCCTTTGATAAGGTTGTAGCTTTGAAAGAATATCCGGCAAAACACTAGAGGAGGAAAACTCATGAAAACTCCGTGGGGCATCTTAGGAATATATACCACAAACCTTAAGAGTAAACAACACATGCTTGAAGAGCATGGCTGGCAAGGGTTTAGGATATAACTTATCAGAGGGAGAATACACGATATACCAATGGCATTATGTATGAGGGGAACAATATCACAAGAATTTTTGAATGTAAAGGATGCCATCGGATAATAACCCAACAATGAGTCTGGCAGTCCACAAAGGACCTGATGTGAGTATCGGTACTCAATGAGAGGGAGATAGGAAGCAATGCATCAGGTTATAGAACATCTGAAAAATATTGATACTTCATTACCAAAGGAATTAGGATTTCCAGGTTGGTGTATGATAATCAGGTGCTCCGATCAAATAAAAGTAAGTTGAATGGATTTAGATGGACAACCACCATAGTTGATTTGTCGAGGACCAGCTCATGTTCGGAAAGTCGTGTGAGCTGAAAAGATAATTTATGAGTATCAACAGATGATTGTGTGCATTCACACAAAGGTAGATTCAATAAGATCACAGGAAAGTCACAAAGGATTTTAATGATTGCAGCTAGACATAATGAATTTAACCATAATGCAAGCAGGTGAGAAAGGTCAAGAGCAATAGGCTACTAGGGATTCCGAAAAATCGAACAACAATTCGAAGAACTTTCGAAACCCAGGACAACTGATGACGAACGAATCCCCGATAAGATAATTCGTTGCATCTTGTAAAAACAAGAGCAATTGGAAAATATTGTATGAACAACATTTGTATGTAGTCATCCGTAAGGGTTGACGAAGGAAGCAAAATCGCAGAAGCGATGAGCACAAGTTCTCGAGAGAACGTCGGAGAGTATCTTCGGAGTCTTCTAATGGATCAAGTCATCATCTGGAATATGGGGCTCTCCGGGAGGAAATATTTACGAGAGCCTAATGTTAGAGTTAGCAAAATCTTTAACACGAAAGAGAAGAGAGAGTAGAACCCAGAGTATAGAAAAGGAGTAAAAGATACTAATACCACCAAATTGAGATGTGGGCCCATAAGCCACAACATCAGTGTTAGTAAAGTTTTTCAAACACTAGACTCAACTTCGGCCAAAGAGTTGGAAAGGGGGCTACCTACAGGTAGTCGGCTCTCATACAACTTGTGACGCCCTCGACTTAATGGTACGCTAATCATACACGCAAATGTGTACGATCAAACTCAAGGACTCACGGGAAGATACCACAACACAACTAGACACAAATAAAACAATACAATCTTCATATTACAATCCAGGGGGCCTCGAGGGCTAGAATACGGAAGCTCTATAAACACACGAGTCAGCGGAAGCAACAATATCTGAGTACAGACATTAAACATGGTGTTCCTTAGAAAAGGCTAGCACAAAAGGATGCACGATCGAACGAGGTGAGGCCTCCTACCTGGGAACCTCCAAACTACTCCTGGTCTTCAGCGGCCTCCGAGTTGTAGTAGGCATCATCGGGGGAGCAGTCATCGTCGGCAGGATACTCCATCTCCTAGGCTCCATCATCTGGTCGCAGCAATGGATCAAGGGGGCAAAGGGGGAGCATAGCAATGGTGAATACTCATTCAAAGTACTCGCAAGACTTATATCAGAACTATGCTAAGTATGCAATAGTATCAAAGGAGGGGGTTTATAAGTGGACTGACTGCAACAATGCGAGAAGAGGAGAGAAGGCCTAGTCCTATCGAAGACTAGCATTTTCAAGGGTCTTGCAGCAATAGACAAGAGTAGAGCAAGGTAACACAATTAATAGTCATATTGTTGCAGCAATATTAATATGAGGTCACACCCAGAGACCTTCCTCGACTCCCTGCGAGGACGCAATCCCAGGGCAACAATCCCAGTGAAGTAACCATTGTAGTTTTATAAGATCAGGGCACAACTCCAAATCATCCTGTAACCGTGGAGATGGCTATTCGAATAGATAAGTTCTTCCCTCCAGGGGTGCACAACATATTCCCCGTCACGCTCGATAACACTCTGGCCGGGCACACTTTTCTGGGTCATCCCCGGCCTCGGAATATCGACACGTCGCAGCCCCACCTAAGCTCAACAGAGAGGCCATCACAAAGGGTTCGTGGGGCCACTTTCCCTCTGTGTTCCTGCGTGATGCGTGGGTGGCCGACATCAGTCCTAGCACCCCTTACTATAAGCGCGATGCATCTCGGGACCACTCAGGCACGCGCCGCTCCATCTCGGACGTCTGAAGAGCTTCGGCTGATACCACGACATCGAGTACCAATAATTCTTCCCACGCAGACGGTTAGTGCGCAATAAGGCCTTCCGACCAACCCAGGTCAAATACCCAAATCCATTATCATTTTAATTAAGTCAACAGCACAACCACGCGGGAATCCACCCTCCTAACATCTATTCATCAATGATCCGAGTAACATGCTCAAGAAACTGTGTGGTTGTAACATCAGGGGGAATCTGAGGTATCACCCTCGTTGGATTCCGAACGATGTATCCGTCAAGGAGGAGTTAGAGGAATCACCCTCGAGGGTCCCACACTTGAGGGGTTGCATGACACACACATTGTCAGGAGTGGTGAAGGAGGAATCACCCTCGATAACCACGACCGACTAGCTACACTACAGAGGTATAATCCTGAGTACTTCACGAGGTGTCACCCTCGGTACCCGATAGTAGCTCTGTAGTGTCGCGCAACTAAGGGGGTCTAAGTGTTGTGTCAGTTCTGACTCGTCGATCAGGGATCGAGACTTGATGACAAAGCGGGGCAACTGGACTTAGGGGTCAAGGGGATGACTGCTCCACCTATACTAAACAGTTTTGAAGTGTAGTACTGAAAGTAGCAGTTCATCAAAAACAAGCTATGCATAAGATATAAGAGCTAACTACAACAATTGCAAAATTCTAATGCAACCATGAGGTAGAAAGAATAGACGATATAGGAATGATCAAAGGGGGTGTGCTTTCCTTGTTGCTCTGTGGCAAAGGGTTGGTCGACGTCATGGGCGTAGCGGTACTCGGCAGCAGCGCTAGTCTCGGGGATGTACCGGTAAGAAGAGAGGGAGAAACAATAAATAACAGCAACAGGTGCAACACTAAGCATGCCAAATGATATTTCCCAGGTTTGTGCCTACTACCGGACAAATGAAAAACGATGGAAAAGTTCCACGTTTGCTATGCTAGGGATGCATGACAAACGAATGGACTACGTACCTCGGTTCGCCCGTTCTCCTGATCAAATTTCATGTTGAAAATATTTCCATCTAAGCTACAATTTATTTTATATTAATTTTTAAAGTTTTTTTAATATTTAGGGATTAAAAAAGACTTAATTAAATTCATAAGTCATTTATGACATCAGCATGATGCCATGCTCACATCAACAGTTGACTGGTCAACTCTAACCCGTTGGTCCCATGTGTCATAGACACAATTTTTAATTAGGGTTAATTATTAATTAATAAGATTAATTTAGTGGGGGTCCCACGTGTCATATCCGGTTAGGATAAATACTTATCTATATTAACATATTTACTTGATTATTCTAATTACTCATAATCATTATAATTACCTAATTAATTTATTAATTAATTATTTCACAAATTAATTATTTTATTAATTAAAGTATTTATTAAACATATTCTTTTTATATTTATTTTCTTATATATTTTTTTCAACAGAGGGTTGTGTGGGGCCTCCCTGTCAGTGGGAGTGGGGGTTGGTCCCACATGGCATTGGCCCACCGGCCACACACAACACAACACACACACTCTGTACAAAATATCTCACATGCACACTTATACACATTTTTACACACATCCACAATACACATGCATCTACATATAAACATATACATACATACATGCCTATACACAAATATATAAATCTCATACATGTTATCTACGCACCTATTCATCCTTTTCTTTTGTTTTCTTTTCTTTTCTCTTTTCCATCCCTATTCTATCTGTGTGATCATCTCTCACTCTCAACTGACAGACAGGAGGCAATACTCCACCTCCTCTTATAGGAGAGATCAACGGCGCGGGGACGAGGCGGTTGTGATGCCCGGTAAATTAAGCTAGAGTAAACCTATGCTAATGGTGTCACGTCACCGGGATTACTATTGATAGTCTCGCGTAGTTTCGAACCGACCCAAATTCATATTTAAAATAAAATCAAAACAAGAAAAGTTTTCGAATGTTAAAATTGAAATGTCGGATGGGATACAAATATTCCTTAATTATTTATAGAATTGAATCAGACATTTTTAAGATTATTGAAAACTCCTATATATCTAAAACAGAAACTATTTAAAAAGAAATAATAAAAAAAGAAAAAAAAGCCTCCCACGCCAAGTTGGGCCAATTGGCCCAAAACCAGCCCACTCCACCCAAGGGGTATAAAGGCCCCCCTTGAACCCTAACTGCGCGCCTTAACCCCCACTCCACTTGGCACCGCCACGGACCCCCTCCAACAGCGCCTCGCTCCCCCGCGCCAGCCACCCGCCCCTCGTGGCCCGCGCACCTCTCGCTCGCTGCGCTCCCCACGAGCGCTCCCTCCCGTCGCTACCCCCCTCCCGTTCCCCCAGACCGAAACCCCCTCGCGAGCGCCGCCGAGCCCCATCACCCTACTCCCTCCAGGCTCTCCCGTCGACCTTCCGGCCATCACGCCGGCCACTACCGCCCCGGTGCCACCGGCACGGCTGGCTCCCTCTCTCTTCCCCATTCCCTCTCTCTTCCCCATTCCCTGGCTCGCCGGCTCGCTCTCTCTTCCCCATTCCCCTCGTCTCTCCCTGCCTCGTCGGCCAGATCGACAGGAGCCATCGGCCACAACCACTACCTCCTCACGAGCCCCTCCCATGCGACATCTCCTCTCTCCGCCGCCGGATCCACAGCGCCGGCCCGCCCCGCTGCCGGATCCACCTCGCCATCGCCCCGCATTGCCCCGTCGACCTTGCCGGCTCCAACACCTCCCCGCCGGTCTTCCTCACGCCATCCCTACGCCCATTGCCGCCCTGCACGTTGCCGGTGAGCCCTCGGGGCTCCTCCCTTCCCTCCCCTCTCTCTCCGCGTCCGTCGACCGTGGCCGATGCCCTGCTCCCCGCACGTACGTTCATCCGCTCGCAGCGCGCCTCCACCCGCTCCTGGTCGCGCTCGCCGCGTCCGTGCTACGCCCCTGCGTAGCGGCGCCCTCGCGCGCCCGTAGCCATCGTTGTCAAGCCCCCTCCCGCCGTCGTTGATCACCGAGGGCCTCGCCCCCTCGCACCCACCGCCGACCCACTTCCGCCGACGAGCCCCTATGGCTGGCTTGGCACTGCCTCCTGCCCCCGCATGTGCTTGTGTGTATGTGTGGCCATGGGCCACTCACTAGTGGAGCGAGCCCCCGACTGTCTATGACACATGGGCCCCACCCCTAAACGGTTTAATTAAAAGACTGGACAAATAAATAAGCAAGTAGTAATAAATAAAAATTGAAATAATAACTAATTAATTAGTTAATTAATTTAATAATTAATGAACTTAATTAAGTATGTTTAATTAACTAATTAAGTGTAATTAACTTAATGACCTAATTAACTTAATTAATCTCTTAGTTAAGCTAAAGAGTCAATGATAGTTAGTCCCACACGTGAGGTTGACTAGTCAACTGGTCTGTTGACTACTGACATCATGCTAATGTTATGCTGATGCAATAAATGCTTAACTTAATTCTGTTAATTCCAAAAATGGTTAAAAACTTCTGAAATTAAAATAAAATAAACCGCAGCTCCGATGCAAATATTTTCAACAGGAAAGTTGATAAGGAGAACGAGACGAACCCGTATACACGGTCCGTTTGTCTGTCACGCGTCCCTAGCATTGCAAACGTGGAACTTTTCCATCGTTTTTAGTCTGACCGGTAGTAGCCAGAGAACCGGGAAAGATCATCTGATATTTTCTCGACCCGTCTATGACGAATGTTATTGCGTTAGTTCATGCCTAGCCTGCATATTGCCATGTCGTGCTTAGTGTTGCACCTGTTGTTGTTATTTATTGTTTCTCAGCCCTCTTCTTACCGGTAGATCCCGAGACTGATGCTGCTTCAGGGTACATCTACGACCCTGCCGACCATCCCTTTGCCGCAGAACAACAAGGCAAGCAAACCCCCTTGATCTTCCCTATATCGCCTATTCTTTCTTCCTCATGCTTGCATTAGAATTTTGCTACTGTTGTAGTTAGCTCCTATATCTGATGCATAGCCTATTTTTGATGAAGTGCTACTTTTGTTCTTGTACTTTTAATCTGTTTAGTATAGGTGGAGCAGTCTTCCCCTCTGACCCCGTAGTCTAGTTGCCCCGCTTTGTTTTCAAGTCTCGATCCCAGATTGACGAGACAGCCCAGGCACATCACTTACACCCCCCTTAGTTGTACGACGCTATAGAGCTACCATCGGGTACAGAGGGTGACACCTCGCAAAGTACTCATGATGATATCTCTGTAGTGTAGCTAGTCGGTCGTGGTTAACGAGGGCGATTCCTCTTTCATCATTCCCGACGATGCCTCTGTCGTCCAACCCCTCAAGTGTCGGACCCTCGAGGGTGATTCCTCTAGGTCCACCTTGAAAGATAAATCGTTCGGAATCCAACGAAGGTGATACCTCGGATTCCCACTGATGTTTCTACCACACAGTTACTTGACCATGTTACCCGGATCTTTGATGAATAGATGTTAGGCGGGTGGATTCCCATGTCTTTGTGTCGATGACATAATTAAAATGATAATGGATTTGGGTATTTGATCTGGGTTGGTTAGAGACCTTTTCGCACTAAACGGCTACGCGGGAAGAATTATGGGTACTCGACGTCGCTTGTTCCCGAGATGGACCACACTTGTGATTAAGGGGTGCTAGGACTGACCTCGGCTGCCCACACATCGTGCAGGAGCGCGGAGGGCAAGTGCGCCCATGAACCCTTTGTTCTTAGGAGTTAGACCGACGGGCTGGCCTCTCTGCTGAGCTTAGGTGGGGCGGCGACGTGTCATCATTCCGAGGCCATGCATGACCCAGAAAAGTTTATCCCGCTAGAGTGTTATCGAGCGTGACGGGAAACTTGGTGCACCCCTGCTGGGATGAAAATTAACTATTCGGATAGCCGTGTCCACGGTAACAGGACGACTTGGAGTTGTGCCATGATCTTATCCAACTACAATTGTTACTTAACTAGAATTAGTTGCCCTGAGATTTCTTCCTCACATGGAGTCAAGGGAGGATCTTTGGGCGTGACCTGATATTAACATTGTTGCAACAATATGACTATTAATTGTGTTACCTTGCTCTAATCTCGTCTGTTGCTGCAAGACCCTGACGATTCTAGTCTTCGATAGGACTAGTCCTTTCTCTATCTATTCTCTCATTGCTGCAGTCAGTCCACACAAGAACCCCTTCCTTGATACTGATGCATAATTAGCATAGTTCTAATGTAAGACTTGCGAGTACTTCAGATGAGTACTCATCGTTGCATTGCTCCCCCTTTGTCCCCTTGATCAGTTGCTGCGACCAGATGTTGGAGCCCAGGAGATGGAGTTTCCTGCGGACGCCTTCCACCCCGATGGTGACTTCTTCGTGAAGGCCGCTGAAGACCAGGAGTAGCTTAGGAGGTTCCCAGGCAGGAGGCCTCGCCGCGTTCGATAGTGTTTCTTTTGTGCTAGCCTTCTCTAAGGCACCCCATGTTAAATGTTTGTACTCAGATATTGTTGCTTCCTCTGACTCGTGTGTTTTTAGAGCTTCCGTATTCTAGCCCTCGAGGTCCCTGGCTTGTAATATGAAGCTTGTATGTTTTATTTGTGTCTAGAGTTGTGTTGTGATATCTTCCCCTGAGTCCTTGAGTTTGATCATACGCATTTGCGTGTATGATTAGCGTATGATTAAATCGAGGGCGTCACAACAGTGAACACCGCAACGGAACCGGAGGGGGGGAGGAGGAAGGGGTGTTCTTACCGAGCCCTGTAGATGTGCAAAAATGGGCTCGGGGGAAGCTCGACGGCGGGGCGATGTAGAGGTCTGGTGGAGGTGAGCTGCGGTTGAGGTGGATCCGGTGGAGGAGGGAGTCGGCGTCGGGACGATGGGGCGGCGATGTGGTGGCCAGCGGGATGGAGATGACGTGGAGGGGCCAGCGACGGGGAGCTTGACAACGAGGTGGATCCGGTGGCGTGCGATGGTGACAGCCGGAGAGGTGGCCGGACGGGCGAGGGACTCAGCCGAGGAGGAGGTGGCCGAAGGTAGGCAGACGCAGGTGTCTCGTAGACCTACGGTTCGAGGGAGGGGGACCTGGCGAGGTGAGGCGGTCGCTGGGATCTGGCGCCGGGGGGAAAGGCAAGGGCACAGGGCAGGGTGGAGGCGCCGACCAATGGGATGGCTCTGGCCGGTGGTGGCAGGGTGAGGTGGTGCAGCGCGGTGGGTGAGGGGAGGCGCGGCTGACGAGGAGAAGGGGAGGCAAGGGCGAGCGAGGCCGAGTGAGGCGAGAAGGCGAGCGCTAGCAAGGGGACCAGCCCGTGGCTAGGAGCGACGGAGGGAGAGACGAGGGAACGAGGGGAGGGATCCCCTCGCGGGATGGTGGGCGCGGTGGGACTTCTGCATGTGGGAGAGGGAGGTGGTGAGCGAGGGGATCGTTGGGGAGGGGATTCCCCACCGTGGTCCTCGCATGAGCGTGGCAGCATGTGGGAAGGAGTGGGGGAGTGGGTTAGTTTTAGGGTTAGATGGAGCACGGTTGTTGCTAGTTGACCGCACTTAGTAGTAGTGCTCTCTCAGCGCTACTACTAATAGAATAGCAGCAACGCTCACTGATATCCAGCGCTACTGCTAGTTGCGGCTACCACGTTTTTACCCCCCTCCCCTCCCCCTCCTCTCCCCCACTTTCACCTCTCTCCCCCTCCTCTCCCCTCTCCACACTCTCCACACCATTGTTGCTCTTCTTCTCTCTTCCTCCTACCTCTCTTCTCTCCTCATTAATGTCGCCCTCCACCATAACTCTCCTTCATAAATGACTTCTCTCACATCTCCTCCCCACCATAACTCCCTCTCCATTATATAAATTCCCCCCTCCACCATAACTCCCTCTCCATTAGTTACATAGCCAGATTCACCTCTCCTCCCCAACAACTAGATCTTGCTAGCTATTTAGCCATCCACGCGTGCTCTTTCGATCGGTCTCTCTCATCATCTCACTCGAACGGTCTGTCTCGGGAGATATATATAGGTGAGTAAAAAGTTGTTCACTTAAGGGATGGAATATGTGTGTGAATGAGAATATGTGTGTTTGGGATATATATATATATATGGAGAGATTTGTGCGAGTGTGACATGCCATCCGACCGAGTTGCTTATGTTTGGGATATATTTATTTCCGTTTCGGTGAATTTCGAGCAAACTCAGTATGTCCTATTTCTAGGCAAGGTCATGCCAAAATTTTATATGACTTTGAAGCATGCATGCATTATTTATTTTATAACCCTTTTGCTTATTATACCGTGCAGTCGGTCATGAAGGTGAGTGGATGGAAGCTGGGCGGTACATGCAATCCCCGGTGATGGACATGCATGCAAATAATCGGACTAGGATTAGATCTCCGTGTGCAAGATGCAAGGAAGGAGTCCTTTTTGACCCTTTTGATCATGGCACTTTGAAGGCGCACCTGTTGATGAATGGTTTCATGGATGGCTATACTCGATGGATAAGTGAAGAAGATGATGATGATGATGAGGACGTCCAGATGGCAGGGAATAACGACATGGGGCTAGACGAAGAGATGACCGATCGACACGAAGACGATGGTGCCGGACATGGCGGCGGGGAAGAGTCCGGAAATGATGGCGGCAGAAAAGATTCCGGACACGGCGAAGAAGAGTCCGGACATGGCGGAGAAGTGGCGGTGGTCGCGCTGCAGTCTTCGATGCTACTAAGTGCAGTAGTGCAAGACCCTCATGTTCAAGACCTCCTTCGCAAGAGTACGACTACCGAGAGAGATTCATCTAGAGAGGAGGCCAAGCTGGCTTAACTTGAAGTGGACTCGAGGACTTCATTGTATGACGGTTGCAATCCCGAGGTGACCCGCTTGAGTTTCATGCTCGAACTTCTAAAGACGAAAGTGTGGAGAAAGTGTGGAGATATATTAAATGGGTTGGCTGAGCTCCGAGGACCTCCACGTAAGAGGAGCGGTGCCGAAATCGACGAGCTGTTGAGAAACTGGGAACAATGCCCCACGCAAGGAAAGATCAAAGAGGCGCCAGAGCCGCTGTAGAAGGTATGGCAAACGAGGTCTGTTTTCTGGGACTTGGAGTACTGGCCCAATCACGACACGCCTCATTGCCTTGATCAAATGCATATCACGAAGAATGTCCTCGAAAGCTTGCTTGGCACACTGATGAACATGTCGGAGAAGACCAAGGATGGGCCAAGGCAAGGAAAGACTTGGAAGATTTGAAGATCAGGAAAGACATCCACCATAAAAAGTTGATGGAGGAGACGGAGACAGAGACAGAGGAGGGGAAAGGGGCAGAAAAGTCAAGAAGAAGGAGGAGAATTATTTCCCCCCTTCCTACTTCACCTTAATTCTGAAGGAGATCGATCAATTCATCAAGTGCCTTATGGGAATCAAAGTTAGTTCTGGTTACTGTGGGAAGATAAGCAGATTTCTAGACCCCAAGAAGAAAAGATTCAGCGGGATGAAGTCTCATGAATGTCACGTGATGATGACGCGGATACTCCCGGTTTCCATTAGAGGGATAATGGACAAGCACGTCTACGACACGCTTATTGGTCTCTGCAACTTCTTTGACGTTATCTCTCGAATGTCCATAAGTGTGAAGTAGCTCCGAAGGCTACAGGAAGAGATCGTTGTCATACTATGTGAGTTTGAGATGTACTTCCCGCCCCCGTTCTTTGACGTCATGGTGCATCTGTGTGTCCACATCGTGGATGACATCATCGACCTCGGGCTGACATTCCTTCACAGCATGATGCCGTTCGAGAGGATGGGGTCATCAAAGGATTTGTTCATAACAAGTCCCGTCCCTAAGGGAGCATAAACCAAGGGTATCTGACGCATGAGTGCCTCTCCTTTTGCGAGAATTATATAAGCGTTGGAGACCCTATTGTTGGTTTGCCCGTTAAGAAGCACGATGGGAAGCTCGAAGGAGATGGTCACAACAACGGCCGGAGGGAATTGCACATGGACTACTTGGAATGATGGAACGACTTTGACAGGGCTAACTTAGTAGTGCTACAACACCTAGATGTGGTAGACGATTATGTGGCACGACACAAATAAAGGATCACAAGGAAGTACCGTGATAAGGGGATGCTCAAGACGGACGACGAAGTTACTCTAGAGCACAACGCTACTTTCTTGCGTTTGTTCAAAGATCAAGTTCTTGCAAATCCCTTGGAAGAGGGCAGTTCGGACGGATTGCTCATACACGCCTTAGCACATGGCCCTGCGCCCAAGCTCGCGACCTATTAGTCCTACGGTATCAATGGGTACACGTTCTACACGGAGACCGAAGACATGGACAGTGATTACCAGAACTCCGGGGTGACAATTCAATGCGTGACCGACGGCAACGGCACAACTGAAAGATTCTATGGAAAGGTCAAAGAGATCTGGGAGCTTGACTATGCTGGAATGCACGATGCGACGATGTTCCGTGTCAGATGGGCCAAGGACGTTGTAAGAGAAAACAAGTATTTCACCACCATGTCTATACCCGGCGCGAAGAGCACTCCCGTGAACGTTAACATCATAGCCAAAAATGAGCCATGGGTACACGCTAAGCACGTGACACAATGCTTCTTCATAACCAACCCAGCCAACCCCATCCATGTTGTCGTGCGGAGATCCAAAAGGAGCATCGTCGGAATGGATGGAGTCGCTAACGAGGGAGACTACGACTAATACGGCAACCAGATGAGGGAAGATGACGATGACAATGAAGCATACATGAAAAGAAGAATCAAGACTACATGGTAGCGGAAAAATCGTACTCCATGGCTCCGGAAAATTCACAAGCAGGGGCTCAATTACTCGGCAAAGAACAAGAAAGGGAAGAAGCTCAATGTGAAACGTCGTCGATGCAGCTGATCAGAAACCTACATTTATATATTCGTATCTATTTTGTGTACGCACTTAAGTAACCGTTATCAATCAACTGATATGTTACCACATGCATGATTCCGGTGATATTCGCGCATTGGGGGAGAGGGAGACGCCGCCGTCGTCGATCGGGAGAAAAACAAATAATAAAAAGGAAAGTAAACACAAAAGGAAAGAAAAATGATAAAAAGAAAAGAAAAGTAAAGTAAACAGAAAAGGAAAGAAAAATGATAAACAGAAAATAAAATTAATAAAAATAAAATAATAAAGAAACATAATAAAAAGAAAATAATAAAGAAACATAATAAAGTTAGCAGTAGCGTTGGGTCGTTACAAGCGCTAGTGCTACTTAGCAGTAGCGCTCGTACTAAACCATCGCTACGGCTAACTGCTATAGCCGTAGCGCTCGAACTAAACCAGCTCTACCGCTAGTTTGAGTTAACCGCCCCGCGCGCTAAGTCACCAGATCTCCTGCCGCCCGTGTTTCTTCCCCAATACCCCCCCCCCCCCGCCGTGTCCACTAGCGTCGCGGTCACCCCCCGCATCGCCCCTGACTCCTCCCCACGCCGCCCCTGACTCCACCCAGCGTCGCCGTCACCCCCAGCGTCGTGCCCTTCAGCAGCAGATCCGCCCCGAGCTCGCCCATTGGTGCCACCGCCCCTCCCTATCGGCTAGGGTTGAGGAGGCCCCGGCAGGTACCCGACCCCCCACCTTTCCCTCTCTCTCTCTCTCTCTCTCTCTCTCTCTCTCTCTCTATGACAGTGCTCTTCGGCAGCAGGTACCCGACCCCCCCCCCTCGGGCAAGGTGCACTTCGGCAGTAGGCTTTGGTATGCATGCATATGGCTGATATGTAGCATTTCTTATCTAGTTATGGTTTCTACAAATTCATTCCAGCAGGCATGTGTTTTGGTAGAAACCGTAGTTTGATACACTAATTTTGAACTAGTGGGAAAAAGTTTGATGTTTTGAACTAGTGGCAAGAAAATATTTTTCCTCAGATTCGTCGTAGGCCATTGCATCCCTTTGCCTTTCTCAGGTTCGGCGTAGGTCATTGCATCCATTTATTATTTTCTATTTATATTGTATAATTAATCTTGTGATGGTGTCAAGAGAATTCCATTTATTATCCTCATGGTATCCGAGTGGCCTATGTTTTGCCGGAATGTTGATTCATTTCCATTCCGACAAATTTCAGGCGCTCCATATGTCCACTTTTTAGCAAATGTCATGCCGAAATTTTGGGCATGACTTGTGCTAGAAACTAGGACATATGGATTACCCGGGATTTGCCTGAAGGGGAATGGATCAACATTCCGACCAAATATAGGCCCCTTTTTTCTCTTCATTATATCTTTTATTTACAATTGTTGCATACGAAACATGTCTACGGACGTCGAAGTCACGGGTAGTTCTGCTCACTCCGCGGGCCCCATGGAGGCAGCAAATCAGTATTTCGAATACCTAGACGAACACTAGATGGGGTTGCATGGTGGCGGCAGTGGTCCCAATCCTGACCCCGGCGCCGACACTAGCACCAGCACCGACACCGCCCCCGAGACAGGCAATGATGATGTCATAGCCGGTAAAGCACTGAAGAAGAAGAGGACACGAAAACCAAATGAGCTTGGCATCGGACAAATTGTGGTCATGGAGATTCACCCCTTGAAGTTAGAGCGAACGGCTCCAGAGGAAGCGTGCAAGTGTTGGGGCAATCAACTTGGATGCATCCTCGGGGAAACCGCCAACATCAACGACGAGAGGTTGAAGCAGATACCACATATGGAGCACATGCTCCTAAAGAAGTTGCACAATAGGTTCATGTTCCCCTGCCGGAATGAAAAGGAATATAAAGACCTGTGGAACGACCCCGCCATGACAAAGATAAACGAGAAGGCGATGGTGACGTTCACCAACGACTTGTCCTCCTGGAAAGTTCGGGTGAAAAAAGCGGTTGGGAAGAATGAACCGTGGTCCAAGATTCATGCTGATAATCCGACAATAACGGAAGAGGACTTTGCAAAATTCCTTTTGAATTGCAAAAAAGAAGAGGTCAAGGCAAAGTTCGAAAAAATGAAGGCACTCCAGGAGAGGAACACGCCTCCCCACCGCCTCGAAAGCCGTGGTTACAAGGGGAAGAGGCACATATGGGCCAAGGAGGAAGCCGGACGTGAAAGTCTCCGGATCCTAGACCCCTTGGCGGAGTTCACCGACCCGTTGGAGCATGACTGGATCAGGGCCCGTTACAAGTTGGACAAATTCAAAAAGATATTTTACACCGACCCGAACAAGAGGGAGTTCATGACACTTCTGGAAATTGTTATATTACCACATTATCATATTAGCTTCCAATCATTTGACTGCAATTTTGTCACATTAGTAAACCATCCACGTTCCTTTTGCAAAAAGAGCAGCACCAAAAGGCAGCCGAAAGCGACGAGTCGTCACAGTCGTCGGCGAGCCCCAAGTGGGACACCCCATTCAACCGGGCCGTGAACATACTAAAAAATGTCCGGGTGAACAAGCCGTCGTCCTATGGACGTGTGCACGGTGTCGGAGATGGCGCCTCGTGGAAGACGTGCTACCCCGAGGGGCCAGAGGATAGAAGGAAGAGACAGTTGGTCGTCACTCAGGAGAGCATCGACGAGAAGGTCGCGATTGCGGTCAATAAGACAAAAGCTGAGACCAAAGAAAAGTTGGTCGACATATTAAGTGGGTTGGTCACTGACGCGGTGGCCTCCTCAATTCCGGCAATTTTCAATTGGTTAAAGAGCAATCCAAATGCACGGCCAGAGGACTACCCAATTCCCAGCTTTAGCATGAGCAACTCGACGAATACCAAGACACCAACACCTGCCCAAGCCACCGCAAAAGGTCCCGTTCCTGTTCATAGCAGCCCGACCTCCGTCTCTGGCATGCTCGATGGGGCTTCCTTGCTGGCTGAGCTCGACGCCCTGACTGTAATTATGCGTCATACCGTTTTCACCAGCATGTCTATAGTTTTCTATTTTAGTTGCCTTTCAGATTTTTGATGTCGCACACATGTCTCCTTCGTAGGCCGACGACACCCTGTGCACCCTACTCTACGACATTAGGGGCCAGAAGGTGGTTGTGGGAAAGGCAACCATGGTGAAGACGAAGGACCGCATGTTCCACAACCGACAAATGCCCGATGGCGTATTAAAGTTTAACGTGACCAGTGTCTTACGGGCTTCGAGAATTTGCCTCCTCCGATACCAGCCAGTGACGACGAGACCCCTACGCTTATTGGTGGATGCAAGAACTGGTTCTTGACTTGGACAAAGTCTCTTATTCATCTCGAGGAGCCCAGTATCACGCCAACGCCAAGTTCTCAAGAAGGTATGAACACCACCCCACCTACCAAAGTACCTGCACCTGTCGTGGCAGATGATGGTAGCGTACAACGCGAGGGAGAGCCTCCATTAGTGCCAGATCATGTCGCCCCCGCTGTCGAAGAAGCAAATGTTGATGATGACACGGAGGATGATGATGAGGACCCGAACCAGTATTTGAATACCGCCTATGATGGATTGATGGCTCAGGACGCCGAAGACTCAGGCTATGACCGTGGAGATGATGACTTGATGCTGCCTGAGTTGCCGGAGCCGGAATGTCCTAAGGCGGAATGCAAAAAGTCTCTATTCAAGTCATCCTTGCAGGAGACGCCTCTAGATGCCGCCTCTACCTAGCAACCCCCCAAGGCCCTATCACTGTTTAGCCCGGGGACACTTGGGGTGGTGGTTAGGGAAGGTATGGTGGGCTCACTACCGCCACACCCCAAGAAGCAAAGGAAGAGACCGACCGAGAGACCTAAAGGCGCCATAGGTGCTTCAAGCAGCCAGCCGCCTCTGAAACCCCTGGTGGTAGAAAGAATACCTGTCGATGGTAAGCCGCGTGTCCACATCGCCGGCGAGCCGATCCTACCTGCCAAAGCGCTAGATCACATACTAAACAATGATCTAAAGAGACTCCATGAAGATGTGCTGGCCAAAGAGAAAAACCTTCTCGCCGCGAAACATTCAGGATACCCGCTTTACGTGGCTGATGTGCTAGGTGGGAAGATGTACATTGATACCCGGCCCTCGAATCAGTTCCTCCTACGATTTGACTACATCTACAACATGTTCCACATGACCAAGCTGGCATTTCCAGTTCATCCGCATGTATACACTGTATCTCAACTCCATCATCAATATGGAGAGCATTAAATATATCTGTGTCGCGGACCCATACGATATGCACGAGGACTTCTTGGAAGTTTGCAAAGAGTACCGTGACTATGCGAGCAAGTACCTCGGCGATTTCATGATCGCTAATAAGGACAAGGAAGCGATTCTCCTGCCTTATCACCCCTTGTAAGTCATCCGCGCATATCCTTTCGTACATGTTTCATTCCTTTTCAAGCATGGAGGCTAATTTGAGGTGTACTTAATTTGCACAGCGGGGGCGGCGCCGTCCTCATCTTTCCGTACCCTGAATACTCCCATGGTATCTACTTGGACTCGTCCAAGAACGTCAAGAAAAAGGATTACACGCACGTAAAGAGTGTTCTCGACTCTGCCCTATGGACCTTCACCCTGACTCGTGGATATATCAAGGTGAAAAAGACCAGGAATAAAGCACCGGCTTTCAGCCATAAGACCGACTTCTGCTGCATCCAGCAACCGCACAACAGTACGGCTGATGGATTCTACCTTATGCATCACCTGATGGAGTTCAGAAGGGATAATCAACATCTTCGCATGTCAGCTACTACCGAAGATGCCGAGATTGTCAGCTGGGCCACAAGCATAGGAACGACACCGGATCATCGAATCCGAGCTGAGTTTTATCACGTATAGTGTGAACTAGCCCAAGTGATCATGAAGCAAGTCCTAGAACCAACGGGGATGTTCTACAATGGGTCAATCACGTGGGTTGATGTCCGAGCACTGCTAGTCGCTCAGCGTTTGGACATGAAGCATTTCACGAAGCTCGGGTATGTCCTCGCTGACTATGAACATTGGGACGAGGACTTGAATGACTGATTGTCAATGACAATGTGATGTAACTAAACTGTGGTTGAAATTATGCCATGCGAAACTATGTGATGTAACTAAACCCCGGTCTTGAACTAGCATAGATCGTTCTAGTTAATTAGCTTGGGTATGAGGAACTTCGTCATTTATGTTTACTATTGTTCGTTTTTAGTTTGCTAATAATACCTCTTTGTTTTCTTAAGTACATTATGTTGCATATTATCGTTCAAATCAACAACTCACGATGCTGGTACCGAGATCAGAGATGGCGAAGGACTACTACGTCGTGTACGTTGGGAGAGTTCCAGGAGTCTACGACCATTGGCCAGCCGCTCAGGCCCAGGTGCACAGGTACCCAGGTGTTACCCACAGAGGGTTCGACACCAGAGCCGAAGCGTAAAGTAGTTACTTCAGGTGGAAACTCCAGCATGAGCAGGGGCGGTACCGCCGGTACTACATAGTCGCGCTCTTCCTCTTGCTGATCACTCTTCTCTTCTACATCATGTTGTAGATAGAGATGATGAAACTTGTGGGTGTGCTATGACTATGCAGTTGCACTTATTTCAGACATGACATGATCGCACTTATGTATCGCTATTTTCAAGATTATGTGATGATTTTTTGTGTTGAATGATATTGATGATGATGGTATGACAAGACTATTGTATGTCTATGATTTGTGAGAATGGCGTATGTTTAATATGATGTGATGAAACTATTGTATAGAATATGTATAAATATATCACAAATACGAAGAAAGAAGAAATTTGTGAAATCTATAATATTTAGTAGTAGCGCTGGTAAGTACTTACCAGTAGTGCCGCTTAGCAGTAGCGCTTAATATCTCAAAGCGCTACTACTATAGTTAGTAGTAGCGCTCAGACGAGAAGGGCTACTGCTAATACTACTTACCAGTAGCGATGCCCATACCAGCGCCACTACTAGGGTTTAGCTGTAGCGCGATAGCAGTAGCGCTCGGCCCAGCGCTACTGCTATGCAAATATCCTCCGCTACTACTAGGGTTTTCCCTAGTAATGTGGGGGTGGGCTTGTTGGGTAGATTAGGTGGGCCGACAAGCCCAATTTGGGATGGGGGTTTTATTCTTTCTCTTTTTTTGTTTTTATTTCTGTTTTGTTTTCTTTTCTTTATTACAGTTTTAGATTTATTTTATTTTAGTGCAATAACCCCTCCCCCAAATTTAATAATTCTTATAGGACAACATACTAAGTATTATTTGACAAACATCAAACATTTTTATTTTTATATTTGAAATCCTTTATCGCTTGACTTTATTTTAAATTTAAATTCGAACCATTTTGAACTAACGTGAGATCAATAATAGAAATCACGACGACGTGGCAACATTAGTGTGGGATCACTATAGCTTAATTACATACAACACTGTAGTAAAAGTTGACGATGTCACATGAGCTAACCAAGGTGCTTGTGCTATTTGTGACCTAACTAAGCTAATTATGTCATAAATGAACTAAATAGGCTAATTAAGTTATTATGGAGGATAATTAACTAAGTATGTCATTATGGACAATAAAACTAGAAGAAGGAGGAGGATAAGGAGGAGAAGACTAGAATAAGGAGGAGAAAAAGAAGAAGAAGGTCAAGATGATAACTTATATTATTTTGAGCTTATTATGTTATTTCGGAGGAAGATACGCTAAGTTATGAGATAACCAAGGTTCTTGTGCTATTATTGACCTAACTAAGCTAATTATGTCATAAATGAACTAAATAAGATAATTATGCCATTTTGGAGGATAAGTAGCTAAGTATGTCATTTGGGAGAATAAAACTAGAAGAAGAAGGAGGAGGAGAAGAAGACTACTAGGAGGATAAGAAGAAGAAGTTGAAGATAATTACTTATCTTGTCCTGAGCTTATTATGTCACTTTGGAGGAAGATACGCTAAGTTATGAGCTAACCAAGGTTCTTGTCCTATTTTTGACTAAAGTAAGCTAATTATGTCATAAATGAACTATATAAGATAATTATGTCATTTTGGAGGATAATTAGCCAAGTATATCATTTTGGAGAATAAAACAAGAAGAAGAAGAAGGAGGGGGAGGAGAAGACAAGAAGAAGGAGAAGAAGAAGGAGAAGAAGAAGGTGAAGATGATTACTTATCTTGTTTTGAGCTTGTTATGTCATTTTGGAGGAAGATACGTTAATTTATGAGCTAACCAAGGTTCTTGTGCTATCTTTGACCTATCTAAGCTAATTATGTCATAAATGAACTAAATAAGTTAATTATGTCAGTTTGGAGGATAATTAGCTAAGTACTTCCTCCGTCCCAAAATTCTTGTCTTTGATTTATCTAGATATGAATTTATCTAGTCATGTATTAGTTTTTAGATACATTCAATTTTACACAAACCTAAGACATGAATTTTGGGATTGAGGGAGTATGTCATTATGGAGAATAAAACTAGAAGAAGAAGAAGGAGGAGGAGGAGGAGGAGACTAGAAGAATCAGGAGAAAATTAAGAAGAAGAAGAAGAAGGTGAAGATGATTAGTTATCTTAGTTTGAGCTTCTTATGTCATTTTGGGGGATAATTAGCTAACCAAGGTTCTTGCGCTATTTTTGACCTAAGTTAGCTAAGTATGTCATAAATTAACTAAATAAGCTAATTATGTCATTTTGGAGGGTAATGAGCTAAGTATGTCATTTTGTAGAATAAAACTAGAAGAATGAGGAGGAGGAGAATACTAGAAGAAGGAGGAGGATGAGGAGAAGACTAGAAGAAGGAGAAGAAGAAGAAGGTGAAGATTATTACTTATCTTGTTTTGAGATTATTATGTCATTTTGGAGGAAGATACGCTAAGTTATTAGCTAACCAAGGTTCTTGTGCTATTTTTGACCTAACTAAGCTAATTATGTCATAAATGACATAAATAAGCTAATTATGTCATTTTGGAGGATAATTAGCTAAGTATGTTATTATGGGGAATAAAACTAGAAGAAGGAGGAGGAGAAGGAGGAGAAGACTAGAAGAAGGAGGAGAAAAAGAAGAAGAAGGTCAAGATGCTAACTTAACTTATTTTGAGCTTATTATGTCATTTTGGAGAAAGATATGCTAAGTTATGAGCTAACCAAGGTTTGTGTGCTATTATTGACCTAACTAAGCTAATTATGTCATAAATTAACTAAATAAGCTAAATATGCCATTTCGGAGGATAATTAGCTAAGTATGTCATTTTGGAGAATAAAACTAGAAGAAGGAGGAGGATAAGACTATAAGGAGAAGAAGGAGGAGGAGGAGAAGAAGTTGAAGATAATTACTTATCTTGGCTTGAGCTTATTATGTCATTTTGGAGGAAGATATGCTAAGTTATGAGCTAACCAAGGTTCTTGTGCTATGTTTGACCAAAGTAAGCTAATTATGTCATAAATTGCCTAAATAAGCTAATTACGTCACTTTGGGGGATAATTAGCTAAGTATGTCATTTTGGAGAATAAAACTAGAAGAATAAGAAGGAGGAGGAGGAGAAGACAAGAAGGAGGAGAAGAAGAAGGGGAAGAACAAGGTGAAGATGATTACTTATCTTGTTTTGAGCTTATTATGTCATTTTTGAGGAAGATATGCTAAGTTATGAGCTAACCAAGGTTCTTTTTCTATTTTTTACCTAACTAAGCTAATTATGTTATAAATGAACTAAATAAGCTAATTAGGTCATTATGGAGGATAATTAGCTAAGTATGTCATTATGGAGAATAAAACAAGCAGAAGAAGGAGGAGGAGAAGGAGAAGACTAGAAGAAGGAGGAGAAAAATAAGGAGAAGATGAAGAAGGGGAAGATGATTACTTATCTTATTTCGAGTTTATTATGTCATTTTGGAGAAAGATACACTAAGTTATGAACTAACCAAGGTTCTTGTGCTATTTTTGACCTAACGAAGCTAATATTGTCATAAATGAACTAAATAAGCTAATTATGTCATTTTGGAAGATAATTAGCTAAGTATGTGATTTTGGAGAATAAAACTACAAGAAGAACGAGGAGGAGGAGAAGACTGGAAGAAGGAGGAGAAGAAGAAGAAGAAGGAGAAGAAGAAGGTGAAGATGTTTACTTATCTTGTGTTGAGCTTATTATGTTATTTTGGAGGAAAATACGCTAAGTTATGAGCTAACCAATGTTCTTGTGCTATTTTTGATCTATCCAAGCTAATTATGTCATAAATGAACTAAATAAGCTAATTATGTCATTTTGGAGGATAATTAGCTAAGTATGTCGTTTTGGAGAATAAAACTAGAAGAAGGAGGAGAAGAAGAAGAAGGAGAAGAAGTAGAAGCTGAAGATGATTAATTATCTTATTTTGTGCTTATTATGTCATTTTGGAGGAAGATACGCTAAGCTATGAACTAACACTACATGGGAAAAGCCTAGTAGTAGCGCGATTTTTTGGCGTATCAGTAGTGCAGGTTCCCGTGCTACTGATACGATGCTACAGCTAAGCTTTAGCAGTAGGACGGGTCCGCCCGTGCTATAGCTAAAATGTAGCAGTAGCGGGTGTAAGGCGGCACTACTGCTATACATGCCTAGAGGGACCGAGATTTACATAAATGAGGTTCTACTACACATGCGTAGTAGTAGCGTTCTTTACATAAACACGCTACTGCTATACATGCATAATCATAGCCACCTTTACTAAGCCGAGCTACTAGTAGGGGTTTCTAGTTTTTTTCTACATATTTGTTTTGTATTTGAACAGGCTTTATACACTAATCTTTAACTTATACAAATGTCAACATAATACACATACAAATGTAATCATAGCATATACATACAAATAGTTTCATCAAATCATGTTATCATCATAATCATCATCCAACACAAAGTTGTCTCTCGTTGTCATCTCGAAAATAGCGATACAAGTCTCGAATAATTTCAACTACACTGTCATCCATCTAAACAATGATATACGCGCGAAGAGCTATCACTATGAGTAAGAGCGGAACTATGCAGTATATGAGGCGGCAGTTATGAGTCCTCTCTTGCACTAGCGTGTACCTCAAGTAACTAGTTTCCTGCGTCTTTTCTTCTCTTGAAGCCTTTATGGCTGGCGCCCGAGACCCCCTCCACTTGCGGCTGACACTGAGGACACTCATTTTACACTCCCGGAACCTTCCCTTTGTACACGACACAACACTACTTCTTCGCCATCAAGAATCTAGGTACCTGTTAGAGATGCATCTTCATCAACAGAATGGACAATCATATGCAACAAAATATACTTGAGCAACACAAAAAAGAAAGGGTTAGCAACTAGATGCAACATATAGTAAACATATAAATAATCAATGCAGTTTCATCATACGCAAACTAATTAACTAGAGGTATGCATGTCATCGTACACAAACTAATTAACTAGAGGTATGCATGTCATCGTACCCAAACTAACAATGTAGCATTACACAAATTCTGTTTGGACCGTGTACATCACAAAGTTTCATCGCTACACAAACTGTACAAGTTCAACCGACACATATCATCATCATCGGCATAGTAAATCACTAGAAGTTCCATCCTTCCAAATCATCGAGGATGCATCATAGCTTCTTGAATGGCGTCAGGTCCCGATAGGGCCATGGTGGAACATCCCCTTGTCTTCGACGACATTTTCATGATGATCGTCGCAATGTCCCTCTGGATGCGAAGCAAGTCATCTCTAAGTTTATAATCGCTTCTCCATGAGATTCTACCCACTTGTAGATATGATAATCTTTTCTTCCTATGATGCGAAGCTTTTGGTGCTCCCTTCTGAACTCCATCATGAGATGTAGGAGGTAGAATCCATCGTTCTTGCTTGGTTTTGGGACATGGATGCAACAGAAGTTAGTTTTATGCAAGAAATCCGTCTTCTTGTTCTTTTGTCTCCTGATGTGCAGGTAGCCACCCCTCAAGCTGAAGCCTTGCACAGCATCATCTAGAATATTCCTTACGTGGTTGTAGTCCTTCTTCTCGTAGTTTTGGGTAGGGTCGAAATACACAACGTGGGAGAATCGCGGGTAAAGAATGATAAGGACGGCACGCCCATTTCTATGGGAAAAAACACCTCCAATTATTCTACATATGAGCGAGAACGAATGATTAAAATGTACGAAAGGGTTGTCTGGGACTGACTTACTTTGGATGATAAGGCAGGAGGACAATTTGCTGGACCTTATTTTCTACAATGAAGTTTTCGAGGTGCTTGATACGTCTCAAACGTATCTATAATTTTTGATGGTTTCACGCTGTTATCTTGCCTTCTTTGTATGTTTTATGTACCTTCTTATATATTTTTGGGACTAATTTATTAATTCAGTGCCATGTCCCAGTTCTTGTTTTTTCCGTGTTTTTGACTCTTTTCAGATCTGATTTTGGAACGGAGTCCAAACGGAAGAAAAACGCCGAAATGATTTTTTCCCGAACGGAAGAAGTCCAGGGGGCTTTTGGGCCAAGCCAGGTGGGCTCCAGGGAGCCCACAAGCCCCCACTCCGCCACCAGGGGGGAGGCGGCGGTGGGCAGGCTTGTGGCCTCCCTGGCCGCCCCTTGACCTAGATCTTTGGCCTATAAATTCCCAAATATTCCGCAAAAAATCAGGGGAGCCTCCAAAATACTTTTCCACCGCCGCAAGCTTCCGTTTCCGTGAGATATCATTTGGAGACCCTTCCTGGCACCCTAACGGAGGGGACTTTGGAGCTGGAGGGCTCCTTCATCATCATCATCACCCCTCCAATGACTCGTGAGTAGTTCACTTCAGACCTCCGGGTCCGTAGTTAGTAGCTAGATGGCTTCTTCACTCTCTTGGCTCTTCAATACAAAGTTGTCCATGATCTTCATCGAGATCTATCCGATGTAATCTTCTTTAGCGGTGTGTTTGTTGAGGTCCGATAAATTGTGGACTTGTGATCAGATTATCTATGATATATATTTTAGTCTTTGCTGATTTCTTATATGCATGATTTGATATCCTTGTAAGTATCTCCGAGTCTTGGGTTTTGTTTGGCCAACTAGATCTATGATTCTTGCAATGGGAGAAGTGCTTGGTTTTGGGTTCTGCCATGTGGTGATCTTTCCCAGTGACAGTAGGGGCAGCAAGGCACACATCAAGCAGTTGCCATCAAGGGTAAAAAGATGGGGTTTTTATCATTGGTTTTTAGATTATCCCTCTACATCATGTCATCTTGCTTACGGCGTTACTCTCTTCTTATGGACTTCATACATTACATGCATGCTGGATAGCGGTCAACGTGTGGAGTAATAGTAGTAGATGCAGAAAGTATCGGTCTACTTGTTTCGGACGTGATGCCTATAGAAATAATCATTGCATAGATATCGTCACCACTCTGCACAGTTCTATCAATTGCTCGACATTAATTTGTTCACCCACCGTCTACTTGCTTTCATGAGAGAAGCCACTAGTAAACACTACGACCCCCGGGTCGATTCACATCCATCGTTTACAACACCGCTTTTACTTTGCTTTGTTACTTTGTCGCTTTCAGTTCTCACTTGGCAAACAATCTATAAGGGATTGACAACCCCTTCATAGCGTTGGGTGCAAGCTTTTGTGTTTGTGCAGGATCTAGAGATACTCTTCTGCCGGATTGATACCTTGGTTCTCAAACTGAGGGAATATACTTACCGTTGTTGTGCTACATCACCCTTTCCTCTTCGAGGGAACACCAAAGCAAGGCTCCAAGGCCATGGGGGAAATCCTTTGCATACTTGCCTAGGAAGTCCCTCAAGGCGTAGCCACAGCTGGAGGATTCCTGTTGCCGTCGACACAACTATTTCTGGCGCCGTTGCAAGGGATACACAGCAGCCATCAGAAGTATTTCTGGCGCCATTGCCGGGGAGAACAAATCAAGATCTATTGAAGTAGGTCTCACAAACTCTTCTCTTGCATTTACTTTTGTTGCCAGTTGCCTCTCGTTTTCCTCTCCCCCACTTCACATTTTCCGTTTTCGTTTGCCTTTTCGTTCGCCCTTTTCGCTCGCTTGCTTTCTGTTCGCTTGTGTGCCATGTGCATTCTTTTAGCTTGCATCTTTGCTTGCTAAAAATCCATTGATATGGATCATCATCCACTAGCTAATCTCTTTAAGAGACCCACTCGTCTGGAACAAATTGCTAGTGAGTTGAGGGCGATTGACTATTTCTTTGGAGTTTTGCGTAAGATGTGTGAATCTGAAAATTTTGAGGAAGAAATTCATGAAGTGATTCACGAGGGCTCCTTGGATGAAAAGCATGATTGCAATGATTTCACTATAAATCCTATTAGTGACAATCATGCTAAAAATATGCAAAACCCTAAGCTTGGGGATGCTAGTTTTGCTATGTCCCCTACTTGTTGCAATAATCATGATTGGGGTGATGATTTTCTTATGATCTTGAAAATTTATTCAAACCTCATGGTGAATATGATATTTGCAACAATACTGAAAGTGGGATTGGAGAAGTCATGACTTTATTTGATGATAATCCCACTATTTTTGAAGAGCGTCAACTTTGCATGCATGTGGGTCATGAAAAGAATATCCTATGGGATAGCTATATTGTTGAATTTGAATATGATCCCACATGTAATTGCCATGAGAGAGGAAAATATTTTGGTAGAAACTCTCATGTTACCAAATCACCTCTCGTGATGTTGAGATTGCTCTTGTCTCTTTCTTCTTCCTTGCATATGGCAGCTATTGGTTGTCTTGACAATTTGTTTTCCTATAAAATTCCGATGCATAGGAAGTATGTTAGACTTAGATGTGATTTTCACATGCTTTAGGATGCTCTCGTTGTGCTTCAATTCTTGTCTTTTGTGAGAGCATCATTCAATGCCTAGCTAAGGGCGTTAAACAAAAGCGCTTGTTGGGAGGCAACCCAACAAATCTATCCTTTTTATTTCTGTTTTTGTTTTCCACACTTTCATAATTCTTTTATGATTGTGTTTTTTGTGTTTCTTTTTGCGTTTGTGCCAAGCAAAACCGTTATGATTAGTCTTGGGGATGATCGTTTGGTCATGCTGGAATAGACAGAAACTTTCTGCTCATGAAAAGAATTTTCGTTTTTTTCTGTAAGAGATTTTGAGTTGATTCTTTTGGTTGCTGATTGCTACGCACATTCTTCAGACATTAGTAATTGTTCAGAATTTTTTAAGTACGAGAGGTATACGAAATATACAGATTGCTACAGACTGGTCTGCTGTTAACAAATTCTGTTTTTCTTGTGTTGGTTGCTTATCTTGATGAAACTATGGATAGTATCGGGGGGTATTAGCCATGGAAGATTGAAAGTACAGTAACCCAACATCAGCACAAGTAGAATTTAAGTTTTCTACAGTACCTAAGGAAGTGTTGGTTTGCTTTCTTTTACTAATGTTATCACGAGTTTCTGTTTAATTTTCGTGTTGTGAAGTTTTCAAGTATTGGGTGAAGTTCTTAAGGACAAAAAGATAAAGAGTGGCAAGAGCTCAAGCTTGGGGATGCCCAAGGCACCCCAAGAGATTCAAGGATGCCGTAAAAGCCTAAGCTTGGGGATGCCCCGGGAAGGCATCCCCTCTCTTGTCTTCAATCCATCGGTAACGTTACTTGGGGCAATATTTTGATTCACCACATGTTATGTCTTTTTGCTTGGAGCGTCTTGTATCGTAGGAGTCTTTTATTTATTTTTTGTTTTGTCACAATCATCCTTGCTGCACTTATATCTTTTGGTAGACAATTCAGCTCACATGTGCTTCACTTATATCTTTTGAGCTAGATACTTTTGCTCTATGGGCTTCACTTATATATTTTAGAGCGCAGCAGTGCGTGGCTTGGTAGTTGATCTATGCTTTGAAAGTAGTCTCAAAAGGGGTAGTTATCCAAAGGGATATGAAAACTTCCACCTTCATGTGCATTGAATAGTTAGAGAAGTTTGATTCATGTCAATTAGTTTTGAGTTGTGGTTATGGTAATATTGAAGTCATGCTAGTAAGGTGTTGTGGATCTAGAAATACTTGTGTTGAAGTTAGTGATTCCCGTAGCATGCACGTATGGTGAACCGCTATGTGATGAAATCTGAGCAGGATTAGTATATTGATTGTCATCCTTTGCGTGGCGGTCGGGATCGCGTGATGGTTTATACCTACCAACCCTTCCCCTAGTAGTATGCGTTGAATGCTTTGTTTCGATTACTAATAAAACTTTTGCAACAAGTATATGAGTTCTTCATGACTAATGTTGAGTCCATGGTTTAGATGCACTTTCACCTTCCACCATCACTATGTTCTTAGTTCCGCGCAACTTTCGCCGGTGCACAAAACCCACGATTAGCCTCCCTCAAAACACCCACCATACCTACCTACTATGGCTTTTTCAAATTCATTCCGAGATATATTTCCATGCAACTACCACCATGACATGTGCCACCACGTCTATATTGCCTTTGTATGATTGTAAGATAACTAGCATTTTGTTTCCATTGATGTCTATGCCATGCTAGATCATTGCCACGGTACACTACCGAAGGCATTCCATATAGAGTCATAAGTTTTGAGTTGAAAGTGTGATGGTCATCATTATTGGAGCATTGTCCCATGTGAGGAAATAAAAGAGGCCAAAGAGCCCAAAAAAAAAATATATAAATATATATATAATAAAGGAGAGAAAAAGAGAGAAGGGACAATGCTACCACTTTTTCCACACTTGTGCATATTGAGCACCATGATCTTCATGATTGAGAGTCTCTCGTTTTGTCACCACCACATAGCTAGTGGGAAATTCTAATTATAAAACTTGGCTTGTATATTCAAATGATAGGCTTCCTCAAAATTGCCTTAGGTCTTCGTGAGCAAGCAAGTTCGATGCACACCCACTAGTTTTCTTTAAGAGCTTTCACATACTTGTAGCTCTAGTGCATCATTTGTATGGCAATCCCTACTCATTCACATTGATATCTATTGATGAGCATCTCCATAGCTCATTGATATGCCTAGTTAATGTGACTATCTTCTCCTTTTTGTCTTGCAACCTCCACCACATTCCACACCATCTATAGTGCTATAACCATGGCTCACGCTCCTGTATTGCGTGAGAATTGAAAATGTTTGAGAAAGTAAAGGTGTGAAACAATTACTTGGCCAATATCGGGGTTGTGCATGATTTAAATTCGTTGTGCTATGATGATAGAGCATAGCCAGACTATATGCTTTTGTAGGGATCACTTTCTTTTGGCCTTGTTATTTTGAAAGTTCGTGATTACTTTGCTAGTTTGCTTGAATTATTATTGTTTCCACGTCAATAGCAAACTATTGTTTTGAATCTAATGGATCTGAACATTCACGTCACATAAGAGGAATTACAAAGGACACCTATGCTAGGTAGCATGAAAGCATCGAAAATTCATTCTTATCACTTCCCTACTCGAGGACGAGCAGGAGTTAAGCTTCGGGATGCTTGATACGTCTCAAACGTATCTATAATTTTTGATGGTTTCACGCTGTTATCTTGCCTTCTTTTTATGTTTAATGTACCTTATTATATATTTTTGGGACTAACTTATTAATTAAGTGCCAAGTGTCAGTTCCTGTTTTTTCCGTGTTTTTGACTCTTTTCAGATCTGATTTTGGAACGGAGTCCAAACGGAAGAAAAACCCCAAAATGATTTTTCCCGAACGGAAGAAGTCTAGGGGATTTTGGGCCAAGCCAGGTGGGCTCCAGGGAGCCCACAAGCCCCCACTCCGCCACCAGGGGGGAGGCGGCGGTGGGCAGGCTTGTGGCCTCCCTGGCCGCCCCCTGACCTAGATGTTTGGCCAATAAATTCCCAAGTATTCCGCAAAAAATCAGGGGAGCCTCGAAAATACTTTTCCGCCGCCGCAAGCTTCCGTTTCCGCGAGATCTCATCTAGAGACCCTTCCCGGCACCCTACCGGGGGGGACTTTGGAGCTGGAGGGCTTCTTCTTCATCATCATCGCCCCTCCAATGACTCGTGAGTAGTTCAGTTCAGACCTACGAGTCCATAGTTAGTAGCTAGATGGATTCTTCTCTCTCTTGGATCTTCAATACAAAGTTCTCCGTGATCTTCATGGAGATCTATCCGATGTAATCTTCTTTGGCGTTGTGTTTGTTGAGATCCAACGAATTGTGGACTTGTGATCAGATTATCTATGATATATATTTGAGTCTTTTCTGATTTCTTATATGCATGATTTGATATCCTTGTAAGTCTCTCCGAGTCTTGGGTTTTGTTTGGCCAACTAGATCTATGATTCTTGCAATGGGAGAAGTGCTTGATTTTGGGTTCTGCCATGTGGTGACCTTTCCGAGTGACTGTAGGGGCAGCAAGGCACACATCAAGTAGTTGCCATCAAGGCTAAAAAGATGGGGTTTTTATCATTGGTTTGAGATTATCCCTCTACATCATGTCATCTTGCTTCAGGCGTTACTCTGTTCTTATGGACTTAATACATTAGATGCATGCTGGATACCTGTCAACGTGTGGAGTAATAGTAGTAGATGCAGAAAGTATCGGTCTACTTGTTTCGGACGTGATGCCTATAGAAATAAGCATTGCATAGATATCGTCACGACTCTGCACAGTTCTATCAATTGCTCGACAGTAATTTGTTCACCCACCATCTACTTCCTTTCATGAGAGAAGCCACTAGTAAACACTACGGCCCGCGGGTCTATTCACATCCATCGTTTACAACTCCGCTTTTACTTTGCTTCGTTACTTTGTCGCTTTCAGTTCTCACTTGGCAAACAACCTATAAGGGATTGACAACCCCTTCATAGCGTTGGGTGCAAGATTTTGTGTTTGTGCAGGATCTTGAGATACTCTTCCGCCGGATTGATACCTTGGTTCTCAAACTGAGGGAAATACTTACCGCCGTTGTGCTACATCACCCTTTCAGCTTCGAGGAAACACCAACGCAAGGCTCCAAGGCCACGGGGGAAATCCTTTGCACACTTGCCTAGGAAGTCCCTTAAGGCGTAGCCGCAGCTGAAGTATTCCTGGGGCCGTCGACACAACTATTTCTGGCGCCGTTGCAAGGGATACACAGCAGCCATCAGTAGTCCCTAGCAGTTTTACGCTCAAAGTCCCCGAGAGTCAAGAAGGACTCGTGCATCTAGTATGGATCCGCCACACAGATTTGCAAGACTTCTTCTCTCTTCATGACGCAGCTCATATGTAGCACAAAAAGGTGGATGATAGTACAATCGAGCCGCCTTGTCAGAAACATCTCGAAGATATGCTCAAACCACAGGAAGAACACCTCCCTGGGTCGTGTGTCGACATAGCACTTCCCTCAGGCACACGACCGCGTATGTCGGATATCCAGGATCCTTTAGGCTAGTACGCTTTTCTCAGTCGACAACACATGGTCATGCAGTCTCCTGAGATCCCCTGATATTGCCTCTAGCGGTTTTGGCGGTAGCATCTACTCGCCCGTGACATGGAACATGACCGCACCTTTGATAGGTACACGCTCTTCAAAATCCGCCGTCTGGCTGCTATGTGCTCTCGCTTGTTTGTAGGCTGGAAATCCTCTCTTCCCGGTCTCTACCTCTCCTTTTTTATTGGTCTGACCTTCCAGACTCTTCCTTAACCCTTGCCCCAGTTTTGTAGGGCTAAGCACTGTACGACCCTCGGCTAGTTGAGCCTGTGTTTAGGCGGCATCTTCAGGCGTGTCCTCTGTGGATTGGATGAAGATAGACTTCTTGCAATCCCTACTAGGACGTTCCTCCCACGGGCAGATCATCCATACCCTCATCAGCATGCTGATAGCCTGAGTCGACATATGGCTAACCTGTCATATCTAAGTCACCAGGATAGGCGCTTGTATTGAGGAACCGAAGAGGGTCTTCGTCCATCTCATCATCCATTATTTGTTCTACATGGACGATTACATTAGCCGCTATTGGACCCACTTCATCATGTCATTCGCAGCTCTCACCCGGCACTACAGGCGCTAGTAATTGTGTAGGCAGTGTGATGGTGTTAATAGTTTCTTGTTGATGTGTGGTTATTGGTGTGCTGTCGGCCGGCTCAAGACAAAGAAGATTCTTTGGCCATAGTAGCACCCAACACTTGCAGTTTCCAAGCTGCGGCGGGGTCTCATCGTCCTCTACCCCTAGACATACCGGAGGAGGCAAATCCTCGTGCCCGGATTTCACACTCGACAAGGTAACCCTGAAGTGCCCACTCGGCATCGTCTGGCCGTGGAACTTGAGTTCCAAGGGCTTCGTTATCACTGCCTTTCCCACGTCCAGCTTCTGGCCTTTGATCAACTAGAGTACGGTACACGGGGTTTCGTCGACCTCCAAACATATGTCTGCGGCGTAAAACATCTGAAAGGCAATGAAAATGGAATATTCTAGATGTATGTTGGTGCGACATGTAATTACCGTGAGGGCGGCAAGCTCAGCCAAACACGAAGGCCCGCCTAGCGCGCCAGAGACTCAGGACGGGCTGCAATGAGCGGGTGCGAGAGCAGGCGCGATTGCGTAAGCAGGTGATTGTGCGGTGGTGTTGTTCACCGAGTTGCTCCCGACGAAACTAGGCATGGGGAAATCATGTACCGTCGTGTCTGGATTTTCCTTCGTCCAGTTGATGATAGCCGGGATCAAGTTTGTAGCGAAATCATTTCTATAGGCATCTACAACTACAACGACTGCCTGATGTAGCAACTCATTTTTCTCCTCGGCTGCTTTTTTCGGGTTCTCAGCTGTTTTTTCTCGAACGCGAGCTTCACTTTCTCATTGACTATGTCCGCCTGACTAATCTTCTTTTCCTGCTTCTTGGCCTCTGGGCCATCGTTGTAAAAGACCTTCCACGTGGCGCCGTGTTCGGTGTCGTACACACGTCCATATTGCGGCCACTGGTACAAAGGGAGTCCCTTAATTTTGTTCAAGGCCCGGTTGAGAGGGGTGACCCACTTGGGCCTCATTGACGAAGACTGGCTTTTCGCTGCAAGCTGGTGTTGCTTCTCCTATAGAAGGAACATCAACCATTTACGAATGTGTAGTCCACTTAATCAGAAGCTTAATGTAAGGTGGTAAAAGAATAATTACCAGTATTCTAAACAATTTTCTTGTGATCGGGTCCGTGTAAAAAACCTTCTTTTTTCTTTTCCCACTTGTAGGGGTTGTGATGAAGTCACGCTCCAAGGGGTTGGTGAACTTCGCGAAGGGGTCTGTGAGACCTGTGGCTTAATGTTCCGCGTCCTCCTTATCCTATTCGGGCCTTTTGCCAAGGTAGCCACGGCTTCCGAGGCATTGGTTCCCCGTGTTCCTTTGCTGAAGGCTCTTGAATTTCGCAGACTTAGCCTTGGCTGCCTCAGTAGCGCAACTGTCTTTAAACTTTTGGAACTCCTCTTCCATAAGTGTCGGATTTTCCTCCAGAATCTGGGACATGGGTTCCTCAGTCTCAATAGCTCGTGTAAGCCTCCCTTTCTAGGAGGCCAAATCATTCTTGAACATGCCGAGGGCATGATTGTTAATCTTTTTCATCTTTTGATCATCCCACGGTTATTCTATGCTATCATCCTGATCGGGGAACTTGAATCTCCTATGCAACTTCGTCAGGAGCAACTGCCTCACATGTTCTTTACTCCTTAAGTCATCATCGTTGATGCGCGTGCATTCCCGTAGAATGCATCCTACTTGGTTCCCATAGCACTTGCAAGGTTCTTGCGGCTCTAATGGCTCAAACTTGCCAGGAGCCATCTTTGTGATCACAAGTCGTCTGATGCGGAGTTCGTCAAGTTTTTGTATCCTCTGCTTCTTCTGCTTCTTCTTTTCGGTAGGAGCTTCGGCGTCGGTACCTTCCCCGTCGGTATCTTCCTCGCCGGTCTCGGCGCCGCCATTCGTGCGAGCGCCGTCGGTGTTGATATCGCTGTGAGTACCATCATCGTGGTCGCTCTGCAAACCTTTATTGTGCTTAGCACACAAAAAGTCGAGGTACTGTTGTTCACCCTCATAATCCATCTCTTCTACATCATGGTTAGAAGGCCCAATTTATTCGTTGTTCGACATGTGTGCTATGATTAAGTCTCCTCGTTAAGTTCTAAAACTATAATAAAATGAGAAATGACATAAAAAAGGCATATGGTTTGCCGGAATGTTGTTTCATTCGTGTCGCACCAAATCCCGGCACTCGATATGCCTACTTTCTAGCACAAGTCATACCATAATTCAAGGGATATTATGGCATGACCTTTGCAAAAAAGTGAACATATCGAGCGCGTGAAATTTACTATAACAGAAATGAATCAACATTGCGGTGAAACATAGGCCACTCAGATCATTTACCCTCCACATAACCATCATTTTCGAGATATCACATGTCCAACATATCACATGTCCCAATTCCAAATATCACATGTCCAAATCACATGTCCACATATCACATGTGCACTTCAAATTTCATATAAGAGGAACAAAATTATAGAACTTCAAGCAAAATGCAAGAAGTCTTTGTTCTTCGCAATATTTGGAACTAGTGTTAATCAATTCTGTTTTTTCTTTAAATAACTTATATGGCACTTGAAGAAAAAATTGCAACCTAAGAACCTAATAAAAATTAACATAAGTAACTTAACCTAAGAACCTAATAAAAACTAACCTAAGTAAGTTAACTTAAGTAACTTAATTAAATTAAGCTAAGCAACTTAACATAAGAAACTAATAGCAACAATAACCTAATAACAATAACCTAACTAAATTAACCTAAGTAATGTACCCTAACTAAATTAACCTTATCAAAGAGACAGAGAGAGAGAGAAGGACGGGCAGGGGACTTAGAAGGGGCTAGGAGAGACGTCAGCGGTGAGGTGGAGCTCGGGGGAAATGCTGGCAGCGAGGTGGAGCACGGTGGAGATGCCGGCAGTTTCGTGGTTTCTATCATGTCATATGTCCTCGTGCAAGGACTTAGGTGTGAGGCCATCACAACTATGTGGTGGCTTGAGAGGGGTTTGTCGGAATCGAGAGACGCGAGTTTACCCAGGTTCGACCCCTCCGATGGAGGTAAAAGCCTACGTCCTCCTTCTGTTTCATTGTTGAAGATGATGATCTCGATATAGGGGTGCGGAATCGCTACCTCTAATCTTGAGGGTGTCTAATCTATCTATCTCTAATCACTTGAAATTGTCATGGCTCAACCTAACTTGTCCCTCTTGGGGCGCCTTACCCCTCCTTATACAGGTGGAAGGGTGTGGCGACCCCAACTTACTAGTCGAGAATCGCCGTGCTCAGTGATCCCAGAGATCAATGCTCACCGAACTCATATACTGATTAAAGAGTCTTACATCCAAGTACCAATTATTACAACACATGACCGAAGGGTCAGGTTCACAAGGCAGGGCCTAAGGCCAAATCACACGAGTACACTAATAGCGTAAAACAAAGGGCTAAGCGGTGCCCATGCCATCAAGCCTACACCGACAGGCATTCTAAGTTGGAAGCGTCCTAGTTCGCAGGGGTGTCTCTGAAGACGTGCTCATCTCCAAACTCTGGTCCTTCCATGTCTGGTCAATAACATAACGAGTGGCAAGCCAATGAGTACTTTGAATGTACTCGCAAACAGCCCATGATATAATCAACGAAAGTGAAGGATGACAATATCATGCATTTCTAGTGTAACTCATCTGGGTGGGATGATCATGAATATGCATCAAGTTAAAGAATTACTCTTGAAGAACAGGTAACAGATATCAATATATCTGCCGAGGGTTGAACCATCCGGGTTCACCCTATATGCCAAGTCACCAAACTTGGTCATATCATTGATATCATAGCAACACCTTTTTCATCACCACACACACACACACTCACGCACACTTGGTTTATGCGGAAACAACTAGACGTAATTTAAGCAGGATTACCCAACTGTCCTTGACCATGGACATGGCTATTCGAATAGTTTACACTCTGCAGAGGTAGTACGCTGGACCCACGAGATCCGGGAAACTTCCGTGTCATCCACGACTCGAGGTAAGTACCCGATCAATGGCTTTCCCCTGATGATACTAGGAAAAGAGGTCCACTCGATTGGTACCCAACCCACATGTTGTACGTCTTACGAGCACCAACTCCGGACTGTACCAACCATGCGGGACCAACGGTGTGACTGGAATTCATTAAAATGGCATAGTCGTCCTACCCGGCACGACCCCATCACGAGAGTGACCACACATCACTCCCGCCACTAGTAATGTGTTTCTTTGCTAGCACCGACCTGAGTAATTAACATAGCCCCATCCCATAAGGGGTAACGTGGTCCTACTGGTAAGGTTGGGATAGTCGACACATCATAAATCTAATCCCATTTCCGAAACCTTACTCACACAAATACCGGGTGCATCACTTCACCAAAAGTGACCACCTAACTCATCATCACCCTCGGTCATTAGTGGCACCCGACGGGGTTTTCGTACACTCTTGCTTTATGTCAACAACATGCTCATGAGGATTATACATCTATCTTTACTTGTCAACATGGTATTAGCATGACCCACAAGGGGTAGAGTCAAGCGGAATGCAAATGCTCCGGAGGAGCCTACGGTAAAATCATATCAAATGATTACCGCACTTATGGTCATATGCAAACGGAATACTTGCTATTTTAACATGCAAGGTAACATATGCTCAATCATGGTCAAAGGGCTGCTTGCCTTGGTCAGCTAAGTATCCGGGGTCTTCGAGGTGTTCCGCTCCGATTCCCTCGTCACACGGATTTTCTATAATCGATAAAAACAGTAAATAAGAAATAGCTCACACAGAAACAGATCACAAAGTCATTTTAAAAATGTTCCCTATTACTCATAAATCTAAGATATCATTTAAAAAATATTTACCTTAGTTTTCCTTGAAGGAATATTTTTGAAAACAACCAAAAGAGAAGCAAAACTATTCCAATTTAGTCCTTTTTATTATTATAAAATAGAATAGTTGATGGAAAAATTCATCTAAGCATATCATTAAATACTACATATTTTTAGAAGAATAATAGTGGAAGAATTATACTTTTACACTGGTTAAATGTTTTTCTAAAAATCTTAGGAACCAGGGTTTAAAATAAATAGAAAAACAGGCTAGCTCCTGGCCTGGCTTGGCCCGGAGCTGGGCTGGCCCAGGGCGAGCCGACACCCTGCCCAGGCGCGCGCGCCTTCAGGTTTGAACCTGACGCACGGGGCCCTGAGGTCAGTGACCGAGGTCAGCGCGGGGGCGGAGGCTGGGCCACCGACAGGTAGGGTACACCTGGTGGGGTCGTCTCCTACCTCCGACCAGAAAGGAGGAGGAGGGCGCTGACGAGGTTGCCGACGCGCTCATGCTCCAACGAACATGGGAATGGGTTCGCCTTGATGTCGCCTACCTGGTGGTGGTCGAAACAACGTCGGGGAGGCAGGGGTTCGCCGGCGATGAGGAGGCCGCGGTGGAGGAGTTTCGGGAGGTGGTCGAGGGGGTGGCAAGAGACACGAAAAAGCTCGGGCGAGTTAGGGGAAAGTTTCCTGGGATCGAGGGTGTCAGTTTGGTGGGTCGAGTGGTGCAGGAGCCGTCGTGTAGCCAAAGATCGACCGGAGCTCCGAGGCGGAGGGGCCTCGGTCGATCTTGAGCTTCGGGGCTCTGCTGGTTTGCTAGGGTGGCTAGGGAGGTACTAGTGATCGTGGTGAAGCTATCTGAGGGGTGCTGCAGCGAGGGGGAGGGCTATTTATAGGCCCGCGACGTTGAGCAGATTCGGGAGCGCCGATGACTCACCGTGGCGCATAAGTGCGCAGAGAGGGGTTGGGGTTGAAACCATAGTCTCTGGTATTTGACCGCCCGAACCATCTGTAGTAGATAGAGAGAGGAGAGTCGTGCATTCGTGGCCACGCAACCTTGGCCGGTTCTGGAGCGCGCGGGCACGCGTCGCGCAAGGGTTGTCGGGGAACAAGTTGGACATCTCAGGGGAGGCTGGAACTGGCCGAGGGCATCGCCCCCACCTCGGTGACTTCCTATAGCGCGCCCAGAGCGCAGTTTTGGCATGCCATGGCATGCTGGTGCACTCTGAGGCACTTTGGATGTGTCTAGCATGTCTTGGCACTGGCTGGGGGTGTGGCTAGCCATTTGGTTTTAGTGGGAGCTTCGGCTGGTTAAAGGAGGCAAGAAATACCGGTGCTGTCAGTCATGAACTGAGGTCTAAATTGGGGTTTTTGGCCTTTCCACTTTGAACTAGTGAGGGGCCATTTTACAGGGGTTAGATACAGGTGTTGGCCACTTAATCTAATAGTTTGAAGCAAAGGAGTTTGGTTTAGCTATGGCTAAGGTGCCTTTTCCCTATCTGTCAGAAGGTGTTCGACAGTGGGTTTAGGGGGTTGCACCCCACCACTGGTGCTGAGACTTAATAGGTTTGGTTTTGGTGGTAAACCACGGAGTTTCACCAAATTTGAGCTCCAAAGGACAAGTTTATCTTTGTAAACTTGAAAACACTGCAATATGACCAGAGTTGTTCCTTCCAAAGGGAGTGTGGGCAAACTAAGTCCCACAAATCCCATTTTTGGTGTGGAACCCTCATTTGAGGTATTAGGCACTCCTGCAAAGTTTTAGCATCATTGGACAAACTTTGCTATGTAGAGTTGCTCTAACTTGATTCTGGACACAGAGGGGTTTTGGGTTATTTGGGGTCCTTATCCACCTTTGAGCAAGGTGAAACTTTATGTGGACACCAAACAAGGCTTAGGGATATCACTTGAATTTTCTAGGAATTTATTGAAAATATTTCCTATGGAAATCTTTCAAAATCCCAAAACAGACAGAAATAGCTTTCATAGTTGTAATCAATAAATATAATATAAAATGGGGTTTAAAATCTTATGTATGGAAAATATATGTCCTTCTGATCATCTCTAAATTTAATCAGATTTTTCCAAAGCAGAAAAGTATTTTCCCATGTTGGAATACCAATTCTGACCTTAGAAATGCAGAGGTTATTTAATTAGGAAAATAATCACAAAAATAATTATTTGTGTGGTTTTGAAATATAAAGATATGTAAAAATCAGATTACCAAATATGAGTAGAATCACTGCTTGCTATCAAGGACATGTAGTGCAACTCAAGGTGGTTTTACTTTGGTCAGCAATAAGCAAAGGTTTTTAGAAATCAGAATAATACCAAAGGGCTTTAGGGTTTTAAAATCTTTACATGGTCAAGCATGCAAGCATACAATGTGAATCATGGCACTCACAACATTAGTTTTGAAAAAGTTTGAACAAGCTCAGAATTTTACAATACATACAAGTGATAGCAAAAACAGGGTGTGACAAAGGGGTAAGTTTACATGTAGAGTCCTACTAGGAGTAGGACTAGGATAGTCTCTCTTGAATCCTAATCCCGGTCTTGTTTACTTTCCGAGGTAGTCTTTCCTATTCTTGGGCCTTCTCTTGTGATCCGGCCCTCCTGGCCTCTCTATGACTCGCCTTATGCGAGGGTGCACGCCGGACCTGGGGCCTTCGTCGTTAGTCTAAGTCACCTGTGGGGTCATGTATGAGCCGCCCGCCAGGTCACAGGTGAGTTGCCGGTGAGTCGCCAACCTCAACCGGGTCATACTTCATGTCGGGTTACACCGTGGGGTATATCCCCGACAGGTGGCGAGGTGGAGCACGGGGGAGATGCCGGCAGGGATGACGCCGGAGGGCGATGGGTGGAGACAGATGGGGATGGAGGGCGACGGATGGGACGAAGGGCGAGTAAGGGCGCACGGGCGGCGACGGAGGGCGGCGGAGGACGACACACGGGAGAGGGACCGATTGGGGAATGGGGTAGAGGAATGAAGCAGATATAGTGGGGGTTATGTCAAGGTAGTAGTAGCGCGTTTTCCAAAAACGCGCTATAGATACGGTAGTTGTAGCGCGTTTCGGGAGCACGCGCTACTGCTAACACCAGCAGCTATAGCGCTTTTTCAAACACGCGCTTCCGCTGTTGTTTTTCTTTTTATCTTCTTTTTCTTCTTTTATTTTGTTTTTATTATTTTTATTATTTTCTTCTTTTCTCTTCCTTTTATTTTCTTTTCTTATTTTCGTTTTCTTTTCTTCTTTTCCTTTTTTTCCGAGAGCCGTAACGAAGGGAAGCTGATACAATGTATGTAACTAAGCCTATATATATTGCATCATTTGACCCATAATGGTTAAGTGTGCTATACAAAATAGGAACATATATATTACATCATTTTATCCACAACGGTTATGTGTGCATACAAAATAGGAACATATATATTACATCATTTGATCCATAACGGTTTCTCAGCTTTGACGTTTTCGTTTTGGAGTGAGCTTCTATCTTTTCTTGTTCGTTGATGAATAATTGAGCCCCTCATTGTGACTTTTCCTTTTCCCTGGAGTATGATCTTTCTTAAGTAATGTAGTATTGATTCTTCTTTTGACGTATACTTCATCGTCATCATCATCTTCCCTCTTTGGGTTGTCGTACTGGTCGTAGTCTTCCTCATTGGCGAGTCGATCCATTCCAATGATGTTCCTTTTGCCTCTCCTCATGACAACACGGCTGGTATTGATCGTCTCGGTTATGAATAAGCATTATGTCATGTGCTTACCGTGTACCCATGGCTCATTTTTTGCGATGGCGTTCATGGTAGCGCTCTTGGCGTCGGGTATAGTCATGGTAGTGAAATACAGGTTTTCTCTTTCGTCATTCTTATCCCATCTGACACCGAACATCGTCGCGCGGTGCAGTCCAGAGTAGTCAAGCTCTGAGATCTCCTGGACCCTTCCATAAAATCTCTCAATTGCGTCGTTGTCGCTGCCAGTCACCCATTCGATCGTCACCCATGAGTTCTGAAAATCACTTTTCATGTCTTTGGCCTCCGTGTTGAACATGTATCCGTTGATATCGTATGCCTGATCGGTAGCGAGGTTGGGCGAGGGGCCATGTGCTAAGGCGTATATGAGCAATCCATCCTTAGATCCCTCTTCTGGGGGATTAGCAAGAATATGCTCTTTGAACCAATGCAGGGAAGTGGAGTTTTGTTCTCTAGTAACTTCCGCGTCCGTCGAGCAGACCCACCGGTCACGATACTTCTTTGCAATAGTTTGTTTGTGCAGTGTCACGAAAGGATCTACCTTATCTAGGTGTTGTAGCACCACCATGTTTGCTCTGTCAAAGTCGTTGCGTCGATCTGAGTAGGCCACATGCAGTTCCCTATGACCGTTGGAGTAACCTTCTCCCTCGAGCCTCCCAATGTGCTTGTTAACGGGCAAACCAAAAGCAGGTGGCCAGTCTGCGTCATATAGAAAATTCTCAGAGAAAGAGAAGCACTCTTGTGTCAGATAGCCCTGGACGATGCTTCCATTTGGATGGGACATGTTACGAACGAATCCTTTGATGACCCCATTCATCCTCTCGAACGACATATTGTTGGGACCCCGACTTACGAGTCGAGATCGCCGAATGATCGTGATCGGTGATCCCAGAGATCAATGCTCACTGAACACACAGAAACTAAATAACAAGAGTCTTACGTCCATACATACCATTTGATACAATAAATGACCATTGCGGTCAAGTCTTAGATATATAAGGCCTTGAGGGCCAACACAGCAACCTTGACTAATAGCGGAAATATTGGTCGAAAGCGTGAACCCATGCCATCAGCCTTAACCTATAGGAATTCTAACTGGGAAGCGCCCTAGCTCGCAGGAACGTCACCAAGGTACTCTTCACCAAATCCTATTCTCTCATACCTGGTCAATGAAATAACTAGTGGCAAGCCAATGAGTACTTTGAATGTATTTGCAAACAGCCCATGATATGGATAATGTATTTGGTATGATAACAATTATATGAAATATTGGTGGATATGAACTTAACAGTAAACATGACCAGAGATGGATATGCAACTTGAGCTAGATGGTATTTAGAAGAATAGGTTACAGATATCAACATATCTCGTGTGGGCTGAACACTCCGGGTTCACCCGATATGCCAAGTCACCAAACTTGTTCATATCAACTCTTTCTCATATACACCATTAGACACACACACACACACTTTGGTTTATGTGGAAACAACTGGACGTAGTTTAAGCAGCACCACGCAAATGCCCTTGACCATTGACACGGCTATTCGAATAGTTTTACACTCCGTAGAGGTTGTACGCTGTACCCACGAGATCCGAGAAACGTCCGTGTCATCTACGACTCGCGGTATATATCATACCCGAGGTAAGTACCCGATCAATGCCTTTCCCCTGATGATACTAGATAAAGAAATCCACTCGATTGGTACCCAGCTCACATGATGTACGTCTTATGAGCACCGACTCTGGACAGTATCATCCATGCAGGGACCAACGGTGTGCCCCGAACACGTAAAAACGGCATAGTCGTCCTACCTGGCACGACCCCGTCATGATAGTGACCACACATCACTCCCGCCACTAGTAATGTGGCTCTTTGCTAGCACCGACCAGAGTAATCAATAAGGCCCCGTCCCATAAAGGGGTAACGTGGTCACACATGTAAGATTGGGACGGACGACACATCATAAATCTATTCCCATTTATGAAACCAGTCACACGAAAATATACCCGGTGCTACATTTCTCCAAAAGTGGCCACCTATCTCATCATCACCCTCGGGCATTGGTGGCACCCCACGGGGTTTTCATAAACCTTTGATATGAACCTTCATCATGCTCATGCTTCTAATATGCTTAGCTCTACTTGTCAACATGATATTAGCGTGAGCCTCATAGGTGGTAGGATCATCCTCAAATGCAAGTGCTCCGGAGGAGCCAATGGTAATAATTAACTACTAGCATGCAATATAACATATGCTCAGACATGGTCAAAGGGTTGCTTGCCTTCCTCACATAAGTCCTCGGGGTCTTCGAGGTCTTCCGGTCCAACTCCGAGTACTCCATCTGCTCCCTCAACTATCGTCGAAAACAACCCGGTAAGCCAGCAGCAAGCGAAGTAAAAGTGCTAAATAAATAGTAGTTTTATTTTTCTTGGACCTCTCTGGTTGTAAGAAAAATACATGAAGCTTGCTATAGGAGATTTGGATCATCAGGGAATTTTGAATGAGTGAAAGGAGGAATGGCTGATCTTAAAGGAAGTCTACAGAAAATATTATGATAAAAATGAGTGGATGCACTCATTTAACAGAGCATAATATTAGAAACATCTAGGAAGTTGTTTCATGGGATTTGGAGTTGAGGTGAATATTCTAGGGATTTTCTAATATTGGATAAGTAGCAAAAGAGGGCTATTTATTTATTGCAGTAGAAATAAGTCATGCATAAATGTTGACGAAGACAATGGAATTTGGATTCACTCCATTTGGAGTTGATTTGAAAGTTGTAGGAAATTTGGAAGGTGAGGCTAGGAGTATTCAAATCTGTATTTAAATATAAATACAATATAAAAATTGTTTGGAAAAATATGCAAAGCACACCTCTAGATAGATCTAGATTTTTTGGACCTGAATATTTTTGAATCACCATATTTAGATCTCAGATGAATTTATAAGAGGTTTTTGAAGTTTCTACCAAAGGAAAAACAAAAGAAAGGCTACCAGAGGGGATATAACACGCTCCGGGCGCTGGGTAGACGGTGGGCCGGCCGAGCAGCTTGGGCTGCCAGCGAAGGGCGACGCCGAATGCATATCGCGCTTGGTGCGCTTTGGCCTTGGGGGAAACGGGTTCGGCTGGGGGTTGCCTCCACTTATCCACCTGGGCTCGGCTCGAAGAGGCTTACACGGGGGCCCCCTTGCGAGGACCTTCTCCTACCTCCTGCACGCACGCAGGGGAGGCAGGGAGGAGATCGCGTCGACGCCTTGCTCCTGCAGCTCCTGTAGCGTCGGGCGGAGCTCAGGCCACCGGCGGGTCCAAGGAGCTGCGTTGCACCCAGCCTGGTGCTTGCGCCCGTGAGGAGCCTCGGGGTGAGCTGTGCCATGGCCACGGCAGAGGCGGCTATGGTGGCCATGGGGGGAGGTGCTCCGGCCACCTGGAGGGAAGAGGAAGGAGGGGAAGGCGCTGTGGGATCTGGGAGTGACCCTGGGGTAGCTAGAAGTGGAGAAGAGAGTTGCACGAGCCTGGACGCGAGCTTGGCCGAAGCGGCCATGGCGGCCATGGAATGAGAGGAGGGAGCTTGGGAGGAGAGAGAGCTCAGGAGATTGCTGAGAGGGAGGAGGAGATGAGTGGGATCCAGAGAGGCTCGGGGAGAGCAGATATGAGAGGGGAAGGGAGAGAGGCTCGGGGAGAGCAGATATGCTTCCACGTTGCAGACGGGGAGTGATCGGTAAGTACCATACAACTTTCTGTGGAGATTTCTTCCCGGCCTTCTTGTATTAAGAAACATTGCACACCGGACATCTGGTTTTTTACGCGTGCTCCTTCCGATAAATTATGCAACCGTTGATGCATGCATGGTATCTAACATGCGGCACATCAAGAGGGAACACGATGTACTTGGCCTTATCCACACTTGTAGGACATATATTCCCCGAGGGAAGAACATCCTTTAGGTACTTGAGAAGCTCATCGTTGCTAGTGTCGGTTCATTTGTTTTTAGCCTTTGCTTTAAGTTGTTCGAGCGTGTAAGTCAAGCGGGTCACCTCGGGATCACAACCATCATACCATGGAGTGTTCGAGTTTTCCACCAGTTGCCGCAGCTTGGCCTCCTCTCAAGAAGCAACTCTATTAGTACACGTCTCCTTGCGAATGAGTGCTTGAACATGAGGGTCCCGCATGATTGTACTTTCGTACCAACGAAGTCTGTGGCATGGAGTCCATGTGTTCTCTGCTGCCATATCCGGCCCCTTCTCTGCCGCCATGTTCGGCCCCTTCCCCGCCGCCATGTCTGGCCCCTTCTCCGCCGCCATTATCGGAGATCTCTTCGTCTTGCCCCGTGTCGTCATTGCCTGCCCCGTCGGTGTCCTCATCTTCAATTATCCACCGACTATAGCCATCCATGAAACCAGTCATGAGCAGGTGCGCCATGACACTACCATCGTCATAGGGGTCGATCCAAACTCCTCTATTGCATCTTCGACGCGGACATAAAATCTCTGTCTGGTTATTTTCTTTCATGTCCTGCCCCGCCGACCGCACCCACCTATCCACCATCATTCCACTAACCATCATGAATGAGTGCACGGTAATAATAAACAAATGGATTATCGTTCCACCTCCTTTGCATCAAAGTCATACAAAAATTTGGCATGACCTTCCCTAAAAATAGGACATATAGAGTTTTCCTGGAATTCGACGAAATGGAAATAAATCGACATTTCGGCAAAACATAGGCAACTCACAAGCACAATTCGGCGACAACTCATGGCACACACACAATTTACATCATGTCGCCCGATTATGTCATATCGCCCGAGATCGAGCTCGGTCATGATGATTTCGATAGGTGTCTCCACACAGAACTATGGAATGATCAAAAGTGGACAAAGCTCTTCTTGTCAAGGCTAAATTTAATTAAGGAGGTACATAGGTCACTTCACTAAATGCTAGATCTACCTATCTAGTTAGTTTGGGAGGAGACAAGTTCACCTAGTGGAGGGGGAAGGAAAAAGAGAAAGGAGATGCATTAATGGAGGTTGTGTAGTTAGCTAGGAGTAATAAATAGAGAGAAAGATTGGTAGAAGAAGGAGGGAATGGGGTGGGAGAAGTAGTGAGGAAGAATCAATGTGAGGGAGAGAGGAGGTGGGAGCTAGGGGAACGTGAAGGAAGAGACGATGGGGAATGGGGGAGGGGGGAGGAAGAAGGTGGTGGATACGCTTTAGTAGTAGTGCTGGGTGTAAACACGCTGCTGCTAATAAGATAGTAGTAGCGCGCTTCCGGCAGACGCGCTAGTGCTAAGCGGGTCCCGGCATGTGGCCACATTCAAAATAAGTAGTAGCACCCTGCAAAAAATGAGCGCTACTGCTATTACAGTAGCAGTAGCACGGTTATTGCGCGCTCTACTACTAAACCTCGCTTGGCGGGAACTATCGGGCAACTTACTAGTAGCGTTGTTCTAGCGAGACGCGATATTGCTAATTCTGTTGCAGTAGCGTCGCATTGTTTCGTGCGCTGCTGCTAATTAGCAGTAGCGCCCCTTCTTTTCCAGCGTTACTAGTAAGATTATGTGTATAATGTTTTTTCTAGTAGTGTAACCAAGGTTCGTGTGCCATTTTTTGCCTAACTAAGCTAACTATGTCATAAATGAACTAAATAAGCTAATTATGTCATTTTGGAGGATAATTAGCTAAGTATGTCATTATGGAGAATAAAACTAGAAGAAGGAGGAGGAGAAGAATTCAAGAAGAAGGAGAAGGAGAAGAAGAAGAAGGAGAAGAAGGTGAAGGTGAAGATGATTACTTATGTTGTTTCGAGCTTATTATATCATTTTGGAGGAAGATACGGTAAGTTATGAGCTAACCAAGGTTCTTGTGTTTTTTGACCTAAATAAGCTAATTGCATCATATATTAACTAAATATGCTAATTATGTCATTTTGGAGGATAATTAGCTAAGTATGTCATTATGGAGAATAAAAGTAGAAGAAGGAGGAGGAGAAGAATACTAGAAGGAGGAGAAAAAGAATAAGAAGGAGAAGAAGAAGGTGAAGATGATTACATATCTTATTTCAAGCTAATTATGTCAAATTGGAGGAAGATACACTAAGTTATGAGTAACCAACGTTCTTGTGCTATTTTTGACCTAACTAAGCTAATTATGTCATAAATGAACTAAATAAGCTAATTATGTCCTTCAGAAGATAATTAGCTAAGTATGTCATTTTGGAGAATAAAACTAGAAGAAGAAGAAGGAGGAGGAGAAGAAGACTAGAATAAGGAGAAGAATAATAAGAAGGAGAAGAAGAAGAAGGTGAAGATGATTACTTATCTTATTTTGAGCTTATTATGTCATTTTGGAGTAAGATACACTAAGTTATGAGCTAACAACGGTTCTTCTGCTATTTTTGACCTAAATAAGCAAACTATGTTATAAATGAACTAAATATTCTAATTATGTCATTTTTAAGGATAATTAGCTAAGTATGTCATTATGGAGAATAAAACTAGAAGAAGAAGGAGGATGAGAAGACTAGAAGAAGGAGGAGAAAAAGAAGAAGGAGAAGATGATTACATATCTTATTTCGAGTTAATTATGTCAAATTGGAGGAAGATACACTAAGTTATGAGCTAACCAATGTTCTTGTGCTATTTTTGACCTAACTAAGCTAATTATGTCATAAATGAACAAAATAAGTTAATTATGTCTTTTGGAAGATAATTAGCTAAGTATGTCATTTTGGAGAATAAAACTAGAAGAAGAATAAGGAAGAGGATGAGAAGACTAGAATAAGGAGGAGAAGAAGAAGAGGAAGGAGAAGAAGAAGGTGAAGATGATTACTTCTCTTGTTTTGAGCTAAGTTATGAGCTAACAATGGTTCTTCATGCTATTATTGACCTAACTAAGCTAATTATGTCATAAATCAAATAAAGAAGCTAATTATTTTATTTTGGAGGATGATTAGCTAAGTATGTCATTATTGAGACTAAAACTAAAAGAACAAGAAGGAGGTGGAGGAGCAGACTAGAAGAAGGAGGAGAAAAAGAAGAAGAACGAGAAGAAAAAGGTGAAGATGATTACTTATTTTATTTCGAGCTTGTTATGTCAATTTGAAGGAAGATACAGTAAGTTATGTGCTAACCAAGGTTCTTGTGCTATTTTTGACCTAACTAAGCTAATTATGTCATAAATGAACTAAATAAGCTAATTATGTCATTTTGGAAGATAAGTAGCTACGTATGTCATTTTGGGGAACAAAACTAGGAGAAGAAGAAGGAGAAGGAGGAGGATGAGACTAGAAGAAGGAGGAGGAGAAGAAGAAGAAGAAGGTGAAGATGATTACTTATCTTGTTTTGAGCTTGTTATGACATTTTGGAGGAAGATACGCTAAGTGATGAGCTAACCAAGGTTATTGTGCTATTTTTGACCTAACTAAGCTAATTATGTCATTTTGGACGATAATTAGCTAAGTATGTCATTTCTGAGAATAAAACTGTAAGAAGAAGAAGGAGGAGGAGGAGGAGCCTAGAAGAAGAAGGAGAAGAAGAACGAGGAGGAGATGAAGAAGGTGAAGATGATTACTTATCTTATTTTGTGCTTATTATGTCATTTTGGAGAAAGATACGCTAAGCTATGAGCTAACCAAGGTTCTTGTGCTATTTTGACCTAACTGAGCTAAGTATGTCATAAATTAACTAAATAAGCTAATTATGTCATTTTGGAGGATAATTAGCTAAGAATGTCATTTCTGAGAATAAAAGTAGAAGAAGAAGAATGAGGAGGAGAAGACTAGAAGGAGGAGAATAAGAAGGAGGAGGAGAAGAAGAAGGTGCAGATGATTACTTATCTTATTTTGTGCTTATTATGTCATTTTTGAGGAAGATACGCTAAGCTATGAGCTAACCATGATTCTTGTGCTATTTTTGACCTAAGTAAGCTAATTATGTCATAAATGAACAAAATTAGCTAATTATGTCATTTTGGAGGATAATTACCTAAGTATGTTATTTTGGAGAATAAAACTTGAAGAAGAAGGAGGAGGAGGATGACAAGGCTAGAAGAAGGAGGAGAAGAAGGAGGAGAAGAAGAAGAAGAAGGTGAACATGATTACTTATCTTGTTTGACCTTATTATGTCATTTTGGAGGAAGATACACTAAGTTATGAGGTAACCAAGGTTCTTGTGCTATTTTTGACCTAACTAAACTAATTATGTCATAAATGAACAAAATAAGCTAACTATGTCATTTTGGAGGATAATTACCTAAGTACGTCATTATGGAGAATCAAACTAGAAGAAGACGAAGGAGGATGAGCAGAAGACTTTGAGGAGAAGTAAAAGAAGGATAAGGAGAATAAGAAGGTGGGGATGATGACTTATCTTATTTTGAGCTTATTATGTCATTTTGGAGGAAGATACACTAAGTTATGAGGTAACCAAGGTTCTTGTGCTATTTTTTTATCTAACTAAGCTAATTATGTTATAAATGAACTAAATAAGCTAAGTATGTCATTTTGGAGGATAATTAGCTAAGTATTTCATTTTGGAGAATAAAACTAGAAGAATAAGTAGGAGTAGGACGAGGAGAAGACTAGAAGAAGAAGGTGAAGATGATCACTTATCTTGTTCTCAGCTTATTATGTCATTTTGGAGGAAGGTACGCTAAGTTATGGGTGAACCAAGGTTCGCGTGCTCTTTTTCACCTAACTAATCTAATTATGTCATAAATGAACAAAATACACTAATTATGTCATTTTGGAGGATAATTAGCTAAGTATGTCATTATGAAGGAGAAAATAATAATAAGAAGAAGAAGGAGGAGGAGGATAAGACTAGAAGAAGGAGGAGAAAAAAAGAAGAAGGAGAAGAAGAAGGTGAAGGTGATTACTTATCTTTTTTTGAGCTTATTGTGTCATTTTGGAGGAAGATATGCTAAGTTATGAGCTAACGAAGGTTCTTGTGCTATTTTTGACCTAACTAAGCTTATTATGTCATAAATGTACCAAATAAGCTAATTATGTCATTTTCGGGGATAATTAGTGAAGTATGCCGTTATGCAGAATGAAACTAGAAGAAGAAGGAGGAGGAGGAGAAGACTAGAAGGAGGAGACAAACAAGAAGAAGGAGAAGGAGAAGATGAAGATGATTACTTATCTTATTTTGAACTTATTATGTCATTTTGCAGGAAGATACACTAAGTTATGAGCTAACCAAGGTTCTTGTGCTATTTTTGACCTAACTAAGCTAAATATGTCATAAATGAACTAAATAAGCTAATTATGTCATTTTGGAGGATAAGTACCTAAGTATGTTATTTTGGACAATAAAACTAGAAGAAGAAGGAGGAGGAGGAGCATTAGACTGGAAGAAGGAGGAGAAAAAGAAGAAGAAGAAGCAGAAGAAGAAGAAGAAGGAGCAGAAGACTGGAAGAAGGAGGAGAAAAAGAAGAATAAGGAGAACAAGAAGGTGAAGATGATTACTTATCTTATTTCGAGCTTATTATGTCATTTTGGAGGAAGATACGCTAAGTTATGAGCTAAACTATATACTTGTGCTATTTTTGACCTAACTAAGCTAATTACGTCATAATTGTACTAAAGAAGCTAATTATGTCATTTTGGAAGATAATTAGCTAAGTATGTCATTTCGGCGAATAAAACTAGAAGAATAAGAAGGCGGCGAAGGAGAAGACTACAAGAAGGAGGAGAAGAAGAAGAAGAAGAAGGAGAATAAGGTGAAGATGATTACTTATCTTATTTTGAGCTTATTATGTCATTTGGGAGGAAGATAATCTAAGTTATAACTAACCAATGTTCTTGTGCTATTTTTGACCTAACTAAGCTAATTATGTCATAAAAGAACTAAATAAGCTAATTATGTGCAGTTTGGAAGCTTTCCGTACTCCTTCGTCCATAGACATGTACTCCTCAAAGCATGAACCAACTTATTCTCATCTTCACCTATCGGGTGGTCAAGCTAGAGCTCCTTAAAATCCTCCTTTACTTCATCCACCATCACAACAGCATAGCCACGTGGAATCGGACGGTAGTGAAAAGTTCCGTTGGATTGAGGAGGTGCAACAACACGGATAGCATCCTTGAAAGTGACGTTCCGACATTTCGTCAAAATCTTGCAAGGTTGAGACTCCGTGATAGTATCCACGGGGTAGCTAGGAGCCGTGAAGTCAGGCTGAACGAGCTCCAAGGAAGCCACGCTGCTTCTCCACTGAGATGGTGGGGTAAATAATGGGGTAGTTTTGTGCCGTTGAGATGGTTGGTCGACAGCTCGCTGGCTCCGAAGTTCCTCTAGAATTTGTAGTCTTACATTGATCTTCTATATGTCGCTCAGCTCCGCTTTCCTTTTTCTCGCTCAGCTTCTGTAACCGGCTGCGTCGGGAAATCAGACCTTCCACAGAACTGAGCCTAGTGTGCCTCGTGTTCGTCCAGGTTGCTCAGCATTCCCTAGGGCCTCAGTCAGCTCGTCCTTCTCTCTTTCGGGAAAGAATGCCCCTTCCTGCGTTGCGGTGATACACTGCTAAAGCTTGTTGATGGGTGTTGCAAGTTGCTCGTCCGTCCAATGACACTCCCCTATTTCAGGGTCCAAAGTTCCCCAAACTCCGAAGATCCAATTCCTTGAACGGTCGGGCCAGTTCCATGTCTCCGGTTGGACCCCTTTAGCAATCAGGTCATTCTCAGCTTTGTCCCACAACGGACGGCCTTTGAGGTAGCCACCTGACCCCGTGTGATGGTGATACTGCTTCTTTGCAGCATTGTTCTTGTTTCTCTCTCACATTTCCTTACTCTTGTCCGATGACTTGTAAGCACAAATGTGGGCCACTGATCTCTCATCTTCTCAAATCGGCCAACGAATTCTGGAGTCTTCCCATTGTCGACATACTTTGATTTCAACTCTTTCTTCCACCTCCTGAATAGTTCTGCCATCTTCTTCAGAGCACACGCCTTGACCAGTGGCTCTATAACTGGCTTATTCAGATCCTCCTCTGGCGGTAGGGTGAAATTTTCCTTCAACGCGGTCCAAAGATCATCTTTCAGCCTATCGGTGACATAATCACCTTCAGTGACGTTGTCGCCCTTAGGCTTATTCCATTTCTCCATTCTGCTCGAGATGTTCTCCCTGACAATAGCTCAGCACTGAGCAAAAAATGTGTCCCTGGTCCGCTTGGGTTCAATCGGTAGGCCATCGTTCGATAGTTCTGTGATCGTGAACTTTTGATCCTTGCCCAACCTTCTCGTCGGGCTTCGTCTCGTTACCAAAGTTTGGCTCGATCTGGACTTTTCAATAGCTCCGTCCTCCGTTCGGTCACCGGAGCCGTCATCATGGTCTCCTTCCTCCGGTATTCGGTAGTCACCAAAGCCATCATGCTAATGTCCTTCCTCCTCCATTGTTCGATCACCCAAGCCATCATGATAATGTCAATCCTCCGGGATTCGGTAGTCACCGATGTTGCTGAGCAAAAATTCGACATTACTACCGTCGCCGTGGATTATATCCCCCAAAATTTGTTCTTTTTCCATGTCTCTTGGAATATCCATTGTTTCTGCAAATATTACAAAGTGGGGGAATCCCTTTATACATAATCCCAAATATTAACATAAAAACTTAATTTGTAACTTAATCTAATCTAAATATTTTTATAATTTTTATAACTTTATTTGCTATTGATACTGAATGAAATCTAAATATTTTTATAATTTTTATAACTTGTGTCACATTGGGGAGTTCAAAAATATACCCAACATATTCTAATATGACTGTAATTAGAATACGTCTTCTCACACACATGGATTCACAAATAGGGAGATGGAAAGATCGATGGACGTGATACCGGTGCGTCGACGGGCGACGACGGCGGGCTTCGGAACGACGGGCGACGACGATGACGGTGATGGGCTCGGGGGCTACGGCAACGACGGCGACAACGACGACGGGCGGCGACGGGCGACGACCACGACGACGATGGGATCGGGGGTGACGGTAACGCCGATGGGCTCGGGGATGACGGCGACGACAATGGGCTCGGGGACGACGATGGGCTCTTGGATGACGGCGACGATGATGGGCTCAGTGTCACATCCCTAAAACATTAAGCTAGATAGCATTGTGCTCATGTCTTCTTTTCATTTGCATCTAAGAAGTTTTAACAAAAACAACAAAGTGGCAAAGGAAAAACTCAAAACCCTAGCCACCATTTCAATTAAAGGAAATTTCAAACTAGTTCAAAATCAATGAACCCAAAATGGCCTCAAGAAATGTTCAAACTTTCTGATAAATCATGAAAGTAAATGAGCATTGGAGAAAACTAATTCCTTGGCACTTCAAGCATTTTAAATAAATGCAAAAGCCACTGGTTTCAAATCTAAAAATTTGAAAACAGAAGCTATAATTTTCCAAAAATTTTGAAAGTCTTGGAAATGAGTGGGGACATTATAACAAATACTTCAGGAGGTTTAAAATAGTTTTTACTTTTTGTTTTGGAGCTGAAATAATTAGCAAAGCAATAAATAGCAAAACAGAAAAACAAAAACATAAGAAAAAGGAAAAGTCTTACCTGACGCCCACGCCAGGCCCAGCCCACCTCGCCGCTCGTCCCCTTCCCCGCGCCAGTAGGCAGCAGGAGGTGGCCGCCGCCTCCTTCGGCGCGGCCACGCACCTGCGTGCCTGCCTGGCCGCCGGTTTGCGCTGGCGACGACGGGGATAAGCTCCCCAGAGCCTCCCCTATCCATTCCCCGCCTCGGTTCTCCTCCTCCGCCCGGATCCCCTCCTTCTCCCTGCTGCCGCCATTAGAGCTGAGCTCGAGCTCGAGCTGGCCGTTGCCCTGGCCACAGGAACCCCTCCCCGAGCACGCCTTTAGATCCGCCTCGTCGCCCTGGTCGTCTCTGCAGAAGCCGAAGTCCCCTCGAGCCCTGCAACGCCCGCAACGCCGTCGTCTTCTTCCTCCGGCCGCCGGACATCTCCCGTCGATTCATCGCCCCCAGGCCTTCCCCGAGCCGTCTGAGCTCTTCTCTGCACTCCCTGTGAGCATGCGGTGGTTTCCCCTAAGCTTTCCCCGTCGATCCCCTTCTCTAGCCCTAGTTTCATCGGAGGCCGACGAGCACCGCCGCTGCCGCTCGTCGCCGGTAGCCCTCCGATGTCCAGCTCGTCCTCCCGTGAGCACCAGAAGCTCCAGGACGACGTGTAGATGCCGTAGCAGCTAAGAACTAAGCGTGGATCCCCCTGATTCGAAGCCCCCGACGACGGCCGAGCTTCGGCCACCGCTCCGGCTCGTCGCCGACGCCTCTTCCGGCGACCTTAGCCTCCCCAGTTGGTCCTGCCAGATCGGCCGCTTCGCGAGCTTGCTGTAGCTGCTATCCGCGTGCGATTTGGTGCTGTGCAACGCCGTCTAGGTCGACTCCGGCGAGCCCTCCGCCGCGGGTTTGGTCGCTGAGAGGGGCTGGTCAGCGCGGGATTAGTCCCAGAGAGGCTGACCAGTGGGGCCCCCCTGTCAGGTTTGACCTGCACAGGTCGGCTGACCTGCTGACGTCAGCCTGATGCAATAAATAGAATTTCTAGTTTAAAACTAATTCAGGAAATTGCTAAAGATTGCAAAAATCGTAGAAATTAATCTGTAACTCCAATGAAAATAATTTATATATGAAAAAGTATCAGAAAAATTCAAGGATTCTGATTATGCTATTTTCATCTATGTTTGAAAAAGTTACAGAATCCTAAATTGTGAAATAAGGAATAATTCAATTCTTTTAATCACTTTATAAATGGAATTTGCAAAAATATCCAAATTTCTTTATAAATGCAATGATCATACACTGCCCTAGATGTAAATCAGTACCATAACATGACATCTCATGCATGTTAACATTAGGTTGATCTGAGCATCAGGTCGAATCAATTAAACCGGTATCCGGGAATACCCGTTTGAATTACTATTCGAATGTGATTCAAATCAACTCTAAACCTACAACATCTTGATTATAATAACTTATCACTTGCATTCTCATGCCTTGCTCATGCATCATTTTGATTGCATATGATTGTTATTGAATGTTGCCGTTCATTTCAGTAGGCTCCGCACCCCCGGATTCCACCGAATATCCGTCTCACGGATATCGTTCCTCCTCTGAGCAAGAAGGCAAGCAACCCTTTTGATCATCCCGATAACTCCTATGTTCTTGCTCCTGCACCTATTCATTGCATTAGGATCAAATGCTTCAACTGCTTTTGCCACGATAGTTGGACCCACTTCCTTTGCATGACTTAACCTTGTCACAGTAAATAGCCGAACCTTGCAACCTAGCATACCTGGTAGTTGCTTGAGCTATGATGTGCCTTATCCTACTATGCATGCTATGCTTAGAGTTGTGTATGGTCTGTCATCTGGGAGATGAACAGAAATGTGGAATGTGTTCGGTGAACAAAGGTCGTGTGTTGAACTTGATTTGGTAAAGGTACCGGTGAAAGGCTGTGTAGGAGTACATGGCGGGTTGTTTCATTGGAACCGTCCTTAGGAACTGAGTTCCGTGTATGTAATCCAAGACTAGATACTACCACATGCTGGGCCCTGAAATATGACCCCGCTCGGCCTATTAATCGCTTAGTACTCGGTCCAGGAGTTGCAAGTAGTTTCTGGTGTTTATAGTAATGCTGGAGGCCGTGCATGGTGCTGACCTGAGAGGTGGACCGTGATGCAGTAGGCAGTGGCACGGTGTACCAAGTGGCACCCGGATGGTGGGCTTGGGAACCCTGCGCACATCGTTTGAGGCCGTGGCGGAAACCTCGGCCAGACTTCCGTACGGGTTACTCTCAGATAGGCGATAAACCTGGACTAGGTACTAGTGTGGTTAACGGTCGTGGCCGACTCCCTCGCTGGGCTTCCGCTTGAAGGTTGCCGAGGTGCATGACGTGCACATGGCGATAAGTGGCGGGAGCGTGTGTGACGAAGTACACCCCTGCAGGGTTATGATCTATTCGGATAGCCGCGTCCGCGGATATGGACTACTTGGAGACATCAGTTGTTCATAGATAACTTAAATGGCTACTCCTAAAATTGTCAAGATAAGCGTGAGTGTCGTGGACGGCATTTCCGTATGGAGACGGAATGATTCCACGATAGTGTATTGTTGTGGTGTTAGTGGACTCGTGTGCGAGAAATCAAGTTGTCAAAACTAATTTCAAAAAGCAAGTTGTCTAGCCACGAGTCAAATGCTGGCATTCCGCATGAAACCCCACAATACCTTCTTGATACCTTGCATGAGTAGTTAGCCATCCTAAAGTCTTGCTGAGTACCTTCGTACTCATGTTTATTTAATAAATGTTGCAGAGGTTGCTAACGACCCTAATGGAGGGTTCTTCGTAGACATCGACGACGACGAGTAGGTGGTGTCCCAGCTACGACCTGGCCCTACGTCAGTTCTGTAGTATAGTCAGGCCATGTGCCTTCTAGTTGCTCTGTCTGTACCCAGACAGCTTATAACTCTTCCGCTGGCTTGTATTGTGTGACTGATATTATGGGTCGTGAGACCCTTAATGTGTAATAATATGTGTGAGGCTCTTCCGTGCCTCTTCAATAAAGCTTGTATGTCTATGGTTATGTTGTGATGCCATCGATGTATCTATACATATCGGTATGCTATGCGTACGTGTGTCTTACTTGATATGTATGGGGTTCGATTACCTAGTCGTGAACTTTAGTAGCACCCCTTACAAGGAAATGCCCCTTTGTGATCCAACGAGCCTTGGTAGTTCGCTACTGCTCCGTATGCATTGGTTGACCGGCATGTGTCCTTCTTAGCTGCTGTGTCTGTCCCCTTTGGGGAAATGTCACACGACGTAATGGAGTCCTTGTAGCTTGCTACAACTCGTCTACGTTCGTTGATGACCGACACCTGCTTTGTTGGGTCATGTATGCCTGTCCTTGTACGGAACTTCCACTTTGGTTTATGACTAGACATGTCGATCCGGGTTCTTTGACATTGGAATGCTAGCGACACGATCGCATACGTGAGTCAAAAGACGCAAACGGTCCCGGCTAAGGTATGGCTGCAGCCGTGGAGTTAACCGTGCGTGAGACCACAAAGGGATGCGATGGGTCACAGGCTAGATTCCTATGGCTTAGGATCGGGGTCCCGACACTCAGGGAAGACGATGGGCTCGGGGACGATGGCAACGATGATGGGCTCGGGGGCGAAGGCAACAGCAACGACGACGGGCTTGGGAGCGACGGCAATGGTGATGGGCTCGGGGCGATGATGGCTCGTGAGCGACGACGACGGGCTCATCGAGCAGGCGCGGGCCGGCGGTGACGGGCTCGGGTGCGACGGCGATGAAGAGAGAACGGGGGATGGAAGTTGGTGGAAATTTAAAAAACTCCCGCAATATACGAACACCTTTTTTCTGGTTGGTGGCTCAAACCAGGACCAAAGCATACCTTTAGTCCCGGGTTATTACACCAACCGGGACTAAAGGTCAATTTCGACAACTCCCACACTATATGCGAAACCATTTGTTCCGGTTTGTGGCACCAACCGGGACCAAAGCCACACTTCCGCTGGCCCAAAAGGGCGGGAAGAAGAGTACTTTCGTATCGGTTGGTGACTAGAACCGGGAGAAAAGGTCCGTCGGCCCATTTGATATTTTTCATACATTTACTAATTTTTGTTTTGAGCTAAATGACCCTTAAACTGAAGAGCACTACAAATGAATTCTGAAAATGTTGAAAGTTGGCATGGTATAATCATTTCACGCACATAGCATGTGCTAAAAATTTTAGAGGGTTGCGGCTAAAACTGGATACACATCGTGTACAAAACAGACAATCTCCTTCGAAGTATTAGAGTTTCATACGAAAACTCATCTGTTACAAAGGGATTTCTTTTTTTAACTTATTTGAACTCCAGACTTTTTGCATGTTCAAAATGCACCATTCAAAGACACATCATCAATTTTCAACTATTTCTGACCTCATTTGGTATTTTCCATGCATTTTCTGATTTTTTTAGATAAATGACCCTTAAGTTGAAAAGCACTACAAATGAACTCTGAAAATGTTGAAGTTGGCATGGTATCATCATTTCACCCACATAGCATGTGCTAAAAAGTTGAGAGGGTTGCGGCAAAAACTAGATGCACTTCATGTACAAAACGTACAATCTCTTTCGAAGTATCACTGTTTCAAACAAAAACTCATCTGTTATAAAGGGATTTTCATTTTTGAACTTATTTTACCTCCATACGTTTTGTGTGTTCAAAATGCACCATCTAAAGACACATCATAAATTTTCATCTATTTCTGACTTCATTTGGTATTTTTCATGCATTTACTAATTTTTTGAGCTAAATGACCCTTAAATTGAAAAGCACTACAAATGAACTCTGAAAATGTTGAAAGTTGGCATGGCATCCTCATTTCACCCACATAGCATGTGCTACAAAGTTGAGAGGGTTGTGGCAAAAACTAGATGCACTTCGTGTACAAAACATACAATCTCTTTTGAAGTATCATGGTTTCGTACGAAAACTCATCTGTTAGAAAGGCATTTCATTTTTTTGAACTTATTTGAACTCCACACTTTTTTGTGTTCAAAATGCACCATTCAAAGGCACATCATCAATTTTTAACTATTTCTCACTTCATTTGGTATTTTTCATTCATTTAGTGATTTGTTTTGACCTAAATGACCCATAAATTGAAAAGCACTACGAATGAACTCTGAAAAGGTTGAAAGTTGGCATAGTATCATCATTTCACCCACATAACATGTGCTAAAAAGTTGAGAGGGTTGCGGCAAAAACTGGATGCATTTCGTGTACAAAATGAACAATCTCTATCGAAGTATCAGGATTTCATACGAAAGTCATCTGTTACAAAGGGATTTCATTTTTTTGAACTTATTTGAACTCCATACTTTTTGTGTGTTCAAAATGCACCATTCAAAGCAACATCATCAATTTTCAACTATTCAATTGCACCATTCAAAGCCACATTGCGGATGAAAAGCACTACGAAAACTCATTTGTTACAAAGGGCATTTCATTTCTTCACTTTTTCTTCGCTTGTGTTCCTTGCTTATTGCACCGTAACCATGGATAATCTTCATCGTTTAACAGGGTGCTTGGGTCAGCCTTAACTTTGAAGGGAGGAATTTCATGAAACTTCTCATAATCTTCAGACATGTCTGTCTTGCCCTCCAATCCACTGTGTCTCTTTTTCCAGAAAGAGCTATGTGGCGCTTTGGCTCATCGTATGTTGTATTGGCTTCCTTATATTTTCTTTTTCTTGGTTTGGTAGACATGTCCTTCATATAGAAAACCTACACCACATCATTAGCTAGGACGAATGGTTCCTCTGCGTGCGCAAGACTGTTCTGATCCACTGTTGTCATTCCGTAGTGTGGGTCTATCTGTACCCCGCCCCCTTACAGATTGACCCACTTGCAATGAAACAAAGGGACCTTCAAATCATGTCCATAGTCAAGTTCGCATATGTCCACTATGTAACCATAATATGTGTCCTTTCCCCTCTTGGTTGCTGCATCAAAGCAGACACAGCTGTTTTGGTTGGTGCTGTTTTGATCTTGGGCGATCATGTAAAATGTATTCCCATTTATCTCGTACCCTTGGTAAGTCAATACAGTCGAAGATGGTCCCCTGGCAAATGAGTACACCTCATCAGAGACAGTGTTGTCACACATGAGACGATTTTGCAACCAACTGCCGAAAGTCCTGATGTGTTCAAATGTAACCCAGTCGTCACACTGCTCCAGGTGTATGGAGCATAGAATATTCTTGTGTTCATCGATATATGGGGTCACCATGGTGGAATTATGTAGAACTATGTAGTGTGCTTGAGACCAAGAATGCCCGTCCGTACATATTATTGAGTCCGCTCCTAGTGTGCCTTTTCGAGTCAGTCTCCCCTCATAACACGATTGAGGGAGACTAATCTTCTTAAGGTCAGGAATGAAGTCAACACAGAATCCAATGGCATCCGTTGTTTGATGGCCCATGGAAAAGGCTTCCTTCTGGATTAGCGCGGTTATGAACATATTTCTTTAAGACTACCATGAACCTCTCAAATGGGAACATATTGTGTAGAAATACACAGCCCAGAATGAGAATCTCGTCGACTAGATGAACTAGGACGTGCATCATGATATTGAAGAAGGATGGTGGGAACACCAGCTCGAAACTAACAAGACATTGCATGAAATCACTCCTTAACCTTGGCAGTATTACTGGATCGATCACCTACTGAGAGATTGCATTGAGGAATGCACATAGCTTCACAATGGCTAATCGAACGTTTTCCGATAGAAGCTCCCTCAATACAACTGGAAGCAGTTGTGTGTCGGGACCCCGATCCTAAGCCATAGGAATCCAGCCTGTAACACATCGCATCCCTTTGTGGTCTCACGCACGGTTAACTGCATGGCTGCAGCCTTACCTTAGCCGGGACCGTTTGCGTCTTTTGACTCACGTATGCGATAGTGTCGCTAGCATTCCAATGTCAAAGAACCCGGATCGACATGTCTAGTCATAAACCAAAGTGGCAGTCCCGCACAAGGTCAGGCATACATGACCCAACAAAGCAGGTGTCGGTCATCAACGAACGTAGACGAGTCGTAGCAAGCTACAAGGACTCCATTACGTCGCGTGACATTTCCCCAAAGGGGACAGACACAGCAGCTAAGAAGGACACATGCCGGTCAACCAATGTGTCCGGAGCAGTAGCGAACTACCAAGGCTCTTTGGATCACAAAGGGGCATTTCCTTGTAAGGGGTGCTACTAAAGTTCACGACTAGGTATTCGAACCCCATACATATCAAGTACGACACACGTACGCATGGCATACCGATATGTATAGATACATCGATGGCATCACAACATAACCATAAACATATAAGCTTTATTTAAGAGGCTCAGAAGAGCCACACACATATTATTACACATTAAGGGTCTCACGACCCATAATATCAGTCACACAATACAAGCCAGCGGAAGAGTTATAAGCTGTCTAGGTACAGACAGAGCAACTAGGAGGCACATGGCCTGACTATACTACAGAGCCGACGTAGGGCCAGATCGTAGCTGGGACACCAGCTACTCGTCGTCGTCGATGTCTACGAAGAACCCTCCATTAGGGTCATTAGCAACCTCTGCAACATTTATTAAGCAAACATGAGTACGAAGGTACTCAGCAAGACTTTAGGATGGCTAACTACTCATGCAAGGTATCAAGAAGGTATTGTGGGGTTTCATGCGGGAAGCCAGCATTTGACTCGTGGCTAGACAACTTGCTTTTTGAAATTAGTTTTGACAACTTGATTTCTCGCACACGAGTCCACTAACACCACAACAATACACTATCGTGGAATCATTCCGTCTCCATACGGAAATGCCGTCCACGACACTCACGCTTATCTTGACAATTTTATGAGTAGTCATTGAAATTATCTATGAACAACATATGTCTCCAAGTAGTCCATATCCGCGGACGACGCGGCTATTCGAATAGATCATAACCCTGCAGGGGTGTACTTCGTCACACACGCTCCCGCCACTTATCACCATGTGCACGTCATGCACCTCGGCAACCTTCAAGCGGAAGCCCAGCGAGGGAGTCGGCCACGACCGTTAACCACACTAGTACCTAGTCTAGGTTTATCGCCTATTTGAGAGTAACCCGTACGGAAGTCCGGCCGAGGTTTCCGCCACGGCCTCAAACGATGTGCGCAGGGTTCCCAAGCCCACCATCCGGGTGCCACTTGGTACACCGTGCCACTGCCTACCGCATCACGGTCCACCTCTCAGGTCAGCACCATGCACGGCCTCCAGCATTACTATAAACACCAGAAACTACTTGCAACTCCTGGACCGAGTACTAAGCGATTAATAGGCCGAGCGGGGTCATATTTCAGGGCCCAGCATGTGGTAGTATCTAGTCTTGGATTACATACACGGAACTCAGTTCCTAAGGACGGTTCCAATGAAACAACCCGCCATGTACTCCTACATAGCCTTTCACCGGTTCCTTTACCAAATCAAGTTCAACACACGACCTTTGCTCACCGAACACATTCCACATTTCTGTTCATCTCCCAGATGACAGACCATACACAACTCTAAGCATAGCATGCATAGCAGGATAAGGCACATCATAGCTCAAGCAACTACCAGGTATGCTAGGTTGCAAGGTTCGGCTATTTACTGTGACAAGGTTAAGTCATGCAAAGGAAGTGGGTCCAACTATGGTGGCAAAAGCAGTTGAAGCATTTGATCCTAATGCATTAAATAGGTGCAGGAGCAAGAACATAGGTGTTATCGGGATGATCAAAAGGGTTGCTTGCCTTGTTGCTCAGAGGAGGAACGATATCCGTCGGACGGATATTCGGTGGAATCCGGGGGTGCGGAGCCTACCGAAATGAACGGCAACATTCAATAACAATCATATGCAATCAAAATGATGCATGAGCATGGCATGAGAATGCAAAGTGATAAGTTATTATAATCAAGATGTTTTGGGTTTAGAGTTGATTTGAATCACATTCGAATAGCAATTCAAACGGGTATTCCCGGATACCGGTTTAATTGATTCGACCTGATGCTCAGATCAACCTAATGTTAACATGCATGAAATGTCATGTTATGGTACTGATTTACCTCTAGGGCAGTGTGTGATCATTGTATTTATAATGAAATTTGGATATTGTTGCAAATTCCATTTATAAAGTGATTAAAAGAATTGAATTATTCCTTATTTCACAATTTAGGGTTCTGTAACTTTTTTAAACATAGTTGAAAATAGCATAATCAGAATCCTTGAATTTTTCTGATACTTTTTCATATATAAATTATTTTCATTGGAGTTATAGATTAATTTCTATGATTTTTGCAATTTTTAGCAATTTCCTGAATTATTTTTATACTGGAAATTCCATTTATTGCATCAGGCTGACGTCAGCAGGTCAGCCGACCTGTGCAGGTCAAACCTGACAGGGGGGCCCCACTGGTCAGCCTCTCTGGGCTAATCCCGCGCTGACCAGCCCCTAATTGGGGTTTGACCAGGCGTGGGGCCCTTTGTCAGCGACTCAGAGGAGGGCGATTAGGCCCTAATGGCCGGCCACGTCGACGGCCACCGGAGGGTGGTCGCCGGCGACCAAACCCGCGGCGGAGGGCTCGCCGGAGGCGACCTAGACGGCGCTGCACAACACCAAATCGCACGCGGATGGCAGCTACAGCAAGCTCGCGAAGCGGCCGATCTGGCAGGAACAACTGGGGAGGCTAGGGTCGCCGGAAGAGGCGTCGGCGATGAGCCGGAGCGGCGGCCGAAGCTCGGGCGTCGTCGGGGGGGCTTGAATCCGAGGGATCCACGCTTAGTTCTTAGCTGCTACGGCATCTACGCGTCGTCCTGGAGCTTCTGGTGCTCACGGGAGGACGAGCTGGACATCGGAGGGCTACCGGCGACGAGCGGCAGCGGCGGTGCTCGTCGGGCTCCGGTGGAACTAGGGCTAGAGGATGGGATCGACGGGGAAAGCTTAGGGAAAACCACCGCATGCTCACAGGGAGTGCAGAGAAGAGCTCAGACGGCTCGGGGAAGGCCTGGGGGCGACGAATCGACGGGAGATGTCCGGCGGCCGGAGGAAGAAGACGACGGTGTTGCGGGCGTTGCAGGGCTCGAGAGGACTTCGGCTTCTGCAAAGACGACCAGGGCGACGAGGCGGATCTAATGGCGTGCTCGGGGAGGGGTAACTATGGCCAGGGCAACGGCCAGCTCGAGCTCGAGCTCGGCTCTAATGGCGGCAGCAGGGAGGGGGGGGAGATCCGGGCGGAGGGGAAGAACCGAGGCGGGGAATGGATAGGGGAGGCTCTGGGGAGCTTATCCCCGCCGTCGCCAGCGCGAACCGGCGGCCAGGCAGGCACGCAGGTGCGTTGCCACGCCGGAGGAGGCGGCGGCCACCTCCTGCTGCCTACTGGCGCGGGGAAGGGGACGAGCGGCGAGATGGGCTGGGCCTGGCGTGGGCGTCAGGTAAGTCTTTTCCTTTTTCTTCTGCTTTTGTTTTTCTGTTTTGCTACTTATTGCTTTGCTATTTATTTCAGCTCCAAAACAAAAAGTAAAAACTATTTTAAACCTCCTGAAATATTTGTTATAATGTCCCCACTCATTTCCAAGACTTTCATCATTTTTGGAAAATTATAGCTTCTGTTTTCAAATTTTTAAATTTGAAACCAGTGGCTTTTGCATTTATTTAAAATGCTTGAAGTGCCAAGGAAATAGTTTTCTCCAATGCTCATTTACTTTCATGATTTATCAGAAAGTTTGAACATTTCTTGAGGCCATTTTGGGTTCATTGATTTTGAACTAGTTTGAAATTTCCTTTAATTGAAATGGTGGCTAGGGTTTTGAGTTTTTCCTTTGCCACTTTGTTGTTTTTGTTGAAACTTCTGAGATGCAAATGCAAAGAAGACATGAGCACAATGCTATCTAGCTTAGGTTTTAGGGATGTGACAACTCACCCCCACTCAAAAGAATCTCGTCCCGAGATTTAGAAGTCGTCGGGAATAACACAGGATATTCAAGTCGGAGACGATCCTCTCTTTCCCATGTTGCCTCCTTTTCAGAATGATTTGACCATTGAACTTTAAGAAACTTGAGGTTTCGACGTCGAGTGGTACGCTCAGCTTGATCAAGAATACGCACGGGGTATTCTCGGTAAGAAAGGTTATCTTGGAGATCAAGCGTTTCGTGGTCCACTTCACGGATAGGATCCGAAAAGCAACGCCTGAGTTGCGAGACGTGGAAAACATCATGAACTTTGGAAAGATGCGGAGGAAGTTCCAACTGGTAGGCAACTTCTCCTTGTTTGGCAAGAATGCGGAAAGGTCCAATGTAACGAGGAGCCAACTTGCCCTTGATACCGAAACGATGGGTACCCTTCAAAGGTGTAACCCGAAGATAAGCCTTCTCGTCAACTTCAAAGGTCACAGCCTTATGATGACGATCATATTGGCTCTTTTGACGAGACTGGGCTGTTTTCAATTTTTCACGAATAATGCGAACCTGCTCTTCTGCATCCTGGATCATGTCCGGGCCAAAGAGTTGCCTCTCTCCGGTTTCTGACCAATTAAGAGGTGTTCGACATCTTCGTCCATAGAGAACTTCAAAAGGGGCTTTGCCCAAGCTTGATTGATAACTATTGTTATAAGCGAATTCGGCGAATGGAAGACACTTCTCCCAATTCATACCGAACGAAATAACACAAGCTCGGAGCATATCTTCTAGGATTTGATTCACTCTTTCTACTTGACCACTTGACTGGGGATGGAAAGCAGTGCTAAAATATAAGTGAGTCCCCATGGCATTCTGAAAGCTTTCCCAGAAGCGAGAAGTAAAGATACTTCCACGGTCCAAGTTAATTTCCAGGGGAACACCATGAAGAGACACTATTCGAGAGATATATAAATCTGCTAGCTGGCTAGCTGTTATACTCTCACGAACAGGAAGAAAATGAGCCACTTTGGAAAGACGGTCAATGACCACAAAGATAGCATTATTTCCTTTCTTGGTCTTGGGAAATCCGGTAATGAAATCCATGCTAACTTTATCCCATTTCAATTCAGGAATAGCTAATGGTTGAAGGGTGCCAGCAGGCCTTTGATGTTCTGCCTTAACTCGACGACAGACGCCGCAGTTAGCAACGAACTCAGCAATTTCTCTCTTCATCCTAGTCCACCAGAACCTCTGGCGTAGGTCCTGATACATCTTAGTACTACCGGGATGAATGGTGAGAGGGGAATCATGAGCCTCCTTAAGGATTAACTACCTTAGATGTGGGTTCTTAGGAACCACTAAACGATTCTGAAAGAACACCACACCTTGATCATTCATGGAAAATTCTTTAGCGTTTCCGCTAAAAATATTCTCCTTGATCCGTGATATACCCTTGTCACGCTTTTGGCCAGCTATAATTTGATCCTTAAGAGTAGGCTTCGCCACCAGGGTAGAAAGGAATCCTTGAGGAACGATATGAAGATTCAACTTCCGAAAGTCCTCATGGAGAAGTGGTTGACCTTGTTGTAGCATCAAATTGTTACAATAAGATTTACGACTTGGTGCATCGGCCATAACATTGGCCTTCCCCGGGGTGTAAGTTATCCCTAAGTCGTAATCCGAGATCAACTCAACCCACCGTCTTTGCCTGAGATTCAAATCCGGCTGGGTGAAGATATATTTCAGACTTTGGTGATCAGTGAATATTTCGCAACGATTACCCAAAAGGTAATGTCGCCAGGTTTTTAGTGCATGGACCACAGCTGCAAGCTCAAGGTCATGTGTGGGATAATTATCCTCATGTGGACGCAACTGTCGAGATGCGTATGCGATCACATGACGATCTTGCATGAGAATGCAACCTAATCCTTGTCGCGAGGCGTCGCAATAGATAACAAAGTCCTTAGAAAAATCTGGTGGTAGCAACACAGGTGCGGAAGTCAGGCGTCTTTTCAGTTCCTGAAAACTATGCTCACACTGTGGTGTCCACTCGAACTTTTTATCCTTCTTGAGGAGTTCAGTTAGAGGCTTTGCAACCTTGGAGAAATTCTCGACGAAGCGGTGACAATAGCTCGCTAGACCAAGAAAACTCCTAACTTGCTTAACCGATTCAGGTTGAGTCCAATCAAGGACAGCTTGAACTCTCTCGGGATTGACAGCAATACCCTTACGAGAGATTACGTGGCCTAGATAGGTCACTTCTAGTAACCAGAATTCACATTTTGAAAATTTGGCATAAAGGCGATGCTCTCGAAGTTTCATCAATACCAGCCTTAGATGCTCGGCATGTTCTTGTTCATTCTTGGAGTAGATGAGAATATCATCGAGGTATACTACGACGAATTTATCCAAATACTCCATGAAGATTGAATTCATCAGCTGAGAGAATGTGGCTGGGGCATTGGTTAAACCGAAGGACATAACGGTGTACTCATATTGGCCATAACGAGTAACAAAAGCCGTTTTTGGAATGTCCCCGTTCTTAATCATGATTTGATGGTATCCCAACCTCAAATCCATTTTGGGGAAGACTGAGGATCCAACGAGCTGATCGTACAGGTCGTTGATCCTGGGAAGTGGATACTTGTTCTTTATGGTGACCAGGTTAACTGGTCGGTAATCTACAACCATCCGATCCGTTCTGTCTTTCTTCTTGACGAAGAGGACGGGGCAAGCCCAAGGGGAAGAGCTATGACGAATGAAACCTTTACTCAAGGCCTCATCTAGTTGCTTCTTAAGTTCGGCTAGCTCCAGGGGTGCCATCTTATAAGGTCTTCTGGCTATTGGGACAGTTCCCGGAACAAGATCTATCACAAACTCTACATCTCTGTCAGGTGGAATTCCTGGCAGTTCCTCTGGAAAAACATCCGGGAAGTCACGGACTACCGGAATGTCTTCAAGTTCCGGAAGAGGGTTGGCATTTAGGGAATAGAGTTGGCATTTGGCAACTCGAGTAGAGACATTTACTATCTCACCCGAGGGATGGGTAAGCTGGACATTTCTAGAGTGAGTATCGATCTTGGCATAGTGAGCTGACATCCAGTCCATGCCCAAGATGATATTAATATCCGAAGATTTCAATGCTATCAATGAGGCTAGAAAAACTAGCCTGTCTACTAGAATTTCATTGTCATAGGTTATCCTAGAGGTTTGCCATTTGCTACCAGGGGTTTGGACAACCAATGGGATTGGCATATCACAAAATGACATGTTATGCAACTGTGCATAACTTTCTGAAATGAAGGAATGAGAAGACCCAGTGTCAAAGAGAACGGATGCTGGGTGATGATTAACAAGAAGCGTACCCAGCATGACGTCGGGATCCTCTGCAGCTTCTTCTGCTGACACATAGTTCACACGGCCACGTGCAGGAGTTGGCTTCACATAAAACGCTTTGCCCGACTTGGCCTGCCCGACGGACTTTCCGGGTTGCATGGCACCCACATTCTGAGGACACTCACGGGAATAATGCCCTGGTTCTCCACACTTGTAGCATATCACCTGGTTGGCACGTGGTGCAGCATTGCTAGCTGGACCACCATAAGCTTTTGCTGGAGGGTTGGCCTGATTCGTCTGAGGCGCCACGTAGGATGGCCTCGGAGTGTATCTTGGCGGCAGAGAACTGTTTGGAACCCACAGCCTGCGTTTAGGAAACGCGGAACCAGAAGACGAGCCAAAGTCACGGGAGTGCTTCCTTGTGGCTTCGAAGACAGTATGACCAGTCTCCGCACTGATCGCTTTGTTGACCAGGGCTTGAAAGCTTGCACACTCATGGAGGCGCAGATCTCGACGGAGCTCAGGGCTCAGACCCTTACGGAATCTTGCTTGCTTCTTGGCGTCAGTTGACACCTCCTCTGTTGCATAGCGGGCGAGGTTACCGAACTCGCGGCTATAGACATCCACAGACAACTTGCCCTGAGTGAAGGCACAGAACTCCTCTCTCTTTCTATAAATCAGGCCCTCTGGAATATGGTGCAGACGAAAAGCTGCAATGAAGTCTACCCATGTGGCCACTGCTTCAGCGGAACGCATAGCTTCAAAATTCTCCCACCACAGATTGGCGGGTCCCTCCAGGAAATACGTTGCAAAGGTCACCTTGTCGGCTTCAGATACATTTGTCGAGTGAATCTTGCGTGAAATGCTGCATAGCCAGTCATCAGCGTCGAGGGGATCGACGGAATGATGAAACTTTGGAGAATTCAGCTTCACAAAGTCATTGAGGGATACTGCAGCATTCCTAGGCTGTCGAGCCGTATTCTGCTCAATACGCTCTAGCAGTCGGTTGGTCTCCCTTTTGTTTCTCTCTACCTCAAGCATCACTTCTACCAGAGAGGTTGGGTGAGGCAGGTCTTCCTACGACGCTTGACTACCCTCACCTTGCTCATGAGCAGGGGCACGGTTCAACCTGGTGAACACCATCCTGACAAACAAACTCATAGCTTAGACCAATAACATATCATTGCTAGCTATGGATTAAGAATGTACTGAACACACGGAATGCGGAAATGAATATCCGAACAACATGGTAACAAGCAACTACTATATATACACCATGGTTCATACACACCCTTACATAGTTCAGTATAAACTAACTCGAAGGGCAAACTACTGAAATGGTGGAACTACTCATCAGAGGCTTACAAGCTTCCTATACATTGTTTATCTAGGCCTCCGGAATTCGTTTCACACTACTACCATACTCCACAAGTCAAACAGGACTGTGAACGTACGGCTACTACCATACTATCCTTCCGCTCACAGCTCAGGCATCCGCATAGAACATCTCATAGAGATTACCTCCATGACCTGGAAGCTCAACCTGCGGATCAGGAAACACTCTAGCCTGAGATCCCTGGGATCCATAAGGACACGGATGTGGCCTTGGTCCCCTGACTGGTGGTAAGAGGGGTCCCCGAAGAGGTGTGACTCCTCCTATAGCTGGCCAGTCAACGTGGGCCGGAAGATGGGTCCTAACAGGGTTCAGCATCTCCATCTCTCCATACCCTGTCTGGACTACTGGTGCCAGCTGCGTCAAAGCTGTCCACAGACGGGCACGGGTAGCGTAAAGCTCCATGCGGAGAGCACGAGCATCCCTATCTCTGTTCTCTAGCATCTCAACGGTGGACTGCAGAAGTGGGTCCTCCATAGAAGAATCAAAATAGACTCCACTGATGTATCCCTCTTCGCCAGACTGAGAGGCCGGAACATAGCAGAACTCTGAATTCTGCAGCAGTGCATGCCTCGCTCTCATAATAGTCAGCATTGAATAGGCAGCATCTTGTACTGCCATGTCAACAGTGACTCCCAACCCATAGGACCAATGGATTGGCTTCTCCGCTCCAGGGTAGTCTGGAAATACCCTAACAGTGCAGATGTACTGGCTCTGGTTGAAGTCTCGGTACTGTTCCTCTACCGTGTACTCGGGGTACCAGCGGTAACCGCACACCGACATCATCCTGACCAGCATGGCTGTATGACCCGTTACATCAATGCACCTGGTCAGACGTACCACCTGACGAGAAGGACGGTCAGGCATCTGTAAATAGAGAGTAATGCAGACGCATTAGAGCTCTGAATGCAAAATTGGGCAGCATAACGGCTGTAAATGCTCAAAAACAAATTTTGAGACAACCCAAAATGAAATAGTGTCACCACTCAACTATCAACTTCAACTCTCTGATCATCAAACTTACTTCCTGCTTCCTAGGAATAAAAGAAACCCAATATCTCTCGACCCTCAGTCCTATAATCTACCGATCAAAAATCCGAGCCTGGGAGAAGATGAGTAACCTAGTCCTTAATTCCCGGGGAAAAGACGAGGATGACCAGAATAGAATACCTTGAGAAGAGAACAAGAGTGTTACGTTCCCTTCCACAAACAATTCCCTTATGTATAACTAAAGCAATTCTAGACTCAACTTCGACCAGTTTGGCTTAGTAATCCTACAGTCAGTCAGGCTCTGATACCAACGCTGTCGGGACCCCGATCCTAAGCCATAGGAATCCAGCCTGTAACACATCGCATCCCTTTGTGGTCTCACGCACGGTTAACTCCACGGCTGCAGCCTTACCTTAGCCGGGACCGTTTGCGTCTTTTGACTCACGTATGCTATAGTGTCGCTAGCATTCCAATGTCAAAGAACCCGGATCGACATGTCTAGTCATAAACCAAAGTGGCAGTCCCGCACAAGGACAGGCATACATGACCCAACAAAGCAGGTGTCTGTCATCAACGAACGTAGACGAGTCGTAGCAAGCTACAAGGACTCCATTACGTCACGTGACATTTCCCCAAAGGGGACAGACACAGCAGCTAAGAAGGACACATGCCGGTCAACCAATGTGTCCGGAGCAGTAGCGAACTACCAAGGCTCATTGGATCACAAAGGGGCATTTCCTTGTAAGGGGTGCTACTAAAGTTCACGACTAGGTAATCGAACCCCATACATATCAAGTAAGACACACGTACGCATGGCATACCGATATGTTTAGATACATCGATGGCATCACAACATAACCATAAACATACAAGCTTTATTTAAGAGGCTCAGAAGAGCCACACACATATTATTACACATTAAGGGTCTCACGACCCATAATATCAGTCACACAATACAAGCCAGCAGAAGAGTTATAAGCTGTCTGGGTACAGACAGAGCAACTAGGAGGCACATGGCCTGACTATACTACAGAGCCGACGTAGGGCCAGATCGTAGCTGGGACACCAGCTACTTGTCGTCGTCGATGTCTACGAAGAACCCTCCATTAGGGTCATTAGCAACCTCTGCAACATTTATTAAGCAAACATGAGTACGAAGGTACTCAGCAAGACTTTAGGATGGCTAACTACTCATGCAAGGTATCAAGAAGGTATTGTGGGGTTTCATGCGGGAAGCCAGCATTTGACTCGTGGCTAGACAACTTGCTTTTTGAAATTAGTTTTGACAACTTGATTTCTCGCACACGAGTCCACTAACACCACAACAATACACTATCGTGGAATCATTCCGTCTCCATACAGAAATGCCGTCCACGACACTCACGCTTATCATGACAATTTTATGAGTAGTCATTGAAATTATCTATGAACAACATATGTCTCCAAGTAGTCCATATACGCGGACGCGGCTATTCGAATAGATCATAACCCTGCAGGGGTGTACTTCGTCACACACGCTCCCGCCACTTATCGCCATGCGCACGTCATGCACCTGGGCAACCTTCAAGCGGAAGCCCAGCGAGGGAGTCGGCCACGACCGTTAACCACACTAGTACCTAGTCTAGGTTTATCGCCTATCTGAGAGTAACCCTTACGGAAGTCCGGCCGAGGTTTCCGCCACGGCCTCAAACGATGTGCGCAGGGTTCCCAAGCGCACCATCCGGGTGCCACTTGGTACACCGTGCCACTGCCTACCGCATCATGGTCCACCTCTCAGGTCAGCACCATGCACGGCCTCCAGCATTACTATAAACACCAGAAACTACTTGCAACTCCTGGACCGAGTACTAAGCGATTAATAGGCCGAGCGGGGTCATATTTCAGGGCCCAGCATGTGGTAGTATCTAGTCTTGGATTACATACACGGAACTCAGTTCCTAAGGACGGTTCCAATGAAACAACCCGCCATGTACTCCTACATAGGCTTTCACCGGTACCTTTACCAAATCAAGTTCAACACACGACCTTTGCTCACCGAACACATTCCACATTTCTGTTCATCTCCCAGATGACAGACCATACACAACTCTAAGCATAGCATGCATAGCAGGATAAGGCACATCATAGCTCAAGCAACTACCAGGTATGCTAGGTTGCAAGGTTCGGCTATTTACTGTGACAAGGTTAAGTCATGCAAAGGAAGTGGGTCCAACTATCGTGGCAAAAGCAGTTGAAGCATTTGATCCTAATGCATTAAATAGGTGCAGGAGCAAGAACATAGGAGTTATCGGGATGATCAAGTGGGGTTCTTGCCTTGTTGCTCAGAGGAGGAACGATATCCGTCGGACGGATATTCGGTGGAAGCCGGGGGTGCGGAGCCTACCGAAATGAACGGCAAGATTCAATAACAATCATATGCAATCAAAATGATGCATGAGCATGGCATGAGAATGCAAAGTGATAAATTATTATAATCTAGATGTTTTGGGTTTAGAATTGATTTGAATCACATTCGAATAGCAATTCAAACGGGTATTCCCGGATACCGGTTTAATTGATTCGACCTGATGCACAGATCAACCTAATGTTAACATGCATGAAATGTCATGTTATGGTACTGATTTACCTCTAGGGCAGTGTGTGATCATTGTATTTATAATGAAATTTGGATATTGTTGCAAATTCCATTTATAAAGTGATTAAAAGAATTGAATTATTCCTTATTTCACAATTTAGGATTCTGTAACTTTTTCAAACATAGTTGAAAATAGCATAATCAGAATCCTTGAATTTTTCTGATACTTTTTCATATATAAATTATTTTCATTGGAGTTACAGATTAATTTCTATGATTTTTGCAATTTTTAGCAATTTCTTGAATTATTTTTATACTGGAAATTCCATTTATTGCATCAGGCTGACGTCAGCAGGTCAGCCGACCTGTGCAGGTCAAACCTGACAGGGGGGCCCCACTGGTCAGCCTCTCTGGGCTAATCCCGCGCTGACCAGCCCCTAATTGGGGTTTGACCAGGCGTGGGGCCCTCTGTCAGCGACTCAGAGGAGGGCGATTAGGCCCTAATGGCCGGCCACGTCGACGGCCACCGGAGGGTGGTCGCCGGCGACCAAACCCGCGGCGGAGGGCTCGCCGGAGGCGACCTAGACGGCGCTGCACAACACCAAATCGCACGCGGATGGCAGCTACAGCAAGCTCGCGAAGCGGCCGATCTGGCAGGAACAACTGGGGAGGCTAGGGTCGCCGGAAGAGGCGTCGGCGATGAGCCGGAGCGGCGGCCGAAGCTCGGGCGTCGTCGGGGGGGCTTGAATCCGAGGGATCCACGCTTAGTTCTTAGCTTCTACGGCATCTACGCGTCGTCCTGGAGCTTCTGGTGCTCACGGGAGGACGAGCTGGACATCGGAGGGCTACCGGCGACGAGCGGCAGCGGCGGTGCTCGTCGGGCTCCGGTGGAACTAGGGCTAGAGGATGGGATCGACGGGGAAAGCTTAGGGAAAACCACCGCATGCTCACAGGGAGTGCAGAGAAGAGCTCAGACGGCTCGGGGAAGGCCTGGGGGCGACGAATCGACGGGAGATGTTCGGCGGCCAGAGGAAGAAGACGACGGCGTTGCGGGCGTTGCAGGGCTCGAGAGGACTTCGGCTTCTGCAGAGACGACCAGGGCGACGAGGCAGATCTAATGGCGTGCTCGGGGAGGGGTTCCTATGCCCAGGGCAACGGCCAGCTCGAGCTCGAGCTCGGCTCTAATGGCGGCAGCAGGGAGGGGGAGGAGATCCGAGCGGAGGGGACGAACCGAGGCGGGGAATGGATAGGGGAGGCTCTGGGGAGCTTATCCCCGCCGTCGCCAGCGCGAACCGGCGGCCAGGCAGGCACGCAGGTGCCGTGGCCGCGCCGGAGGAGGCGGCGGCCACCTCCTGCTGCCTACTGGCGCGGGGAAGGGGACGAGCGGCGAGATGGGCTGGGCCTGGCGTGGGCGTCAGGTAAGTCTTTTCCTTTTTCTTCTGCTTTTGTTTTTCTGTTTTGCTATTTATTGCTTTGCTATTTATTTCAGCTCCAAAACAAAAGGTAAAAACTATTTTAAACCTCCTGAAATATTTGTTATAATGTCCCCACTCATTTCCAAGACTTTCAACATTTTTGGAAAATTATAGCTTCTGTTTTCAAATTTTTAAATTTGAAACCAGTGGCTTTTGCATTTATTTAAAATTCTTGAAGTGCCAAGGAAATAGTTTTCTCCAATGCTCATTTACTTTCATGATTTATCAGAAAGTTTGAACATTTCTTGAGGCCATTTTGGGTTCATTGATTTTGAACTAGTTTGAAATTTCCTTTAATTGAATTGGTGGCTAGGGTTTTGAGTTTTTCCTTTGCCACTTTGTTGTTTTTGTTGAAACTTCTTAGATGCAAATGCAAAGAAGACATGAGCACAAAGCTATCTAGCTTAGGTTTTAGGGATGTGACATTGTGTCATAATCACGTGGTAGTCATGAGACTTTACGTTCTGCCATATTTATTATTCCCTTTATATTCGACGAGAAGCCACACGGGACCCTCATACTGAGCAGGCATTCAAAGAAGATTTCCTTCTCTTCTTTGGTAAGAGCGTAGCGCACATGACCTTCATACTTCTCTGGATGCATGCCGTCTTTTTCATGCACACGTTGATGTTCCTCCCGTGCCTCCAGTGTATATTTTGTCTGCCCATACACTCCCAAGAAGCCTAGCAGGTTCACGCAAAGATTCTTCGTCACGTGCATCACGTCGATTGCAGAGCGGACCTCTAGGTCTTTCCAATAGGGTAGGTCCCAAAATATAGATTTCTTCTTCCACATGGGTGCGTGTCCCGCCTCATCATTCGGAATAGATAGTCCACTAGGACCCTTTCCAAATATTACTTGTAAATCATTGACCATATGAAGTATGTGATCACCAGTACGGAGGGTGGGCATCTTCCGGTGATCTGCCTCACCTTTGAAATGCTTTCCTTTCTTTCGACATTGATGGTTGGTCGGAAGAAATCGATGATGCCCCATGTACACATTCTTCTTGCATTTGTCCAACTATATACTATCGGTGTCATCTAAACAGTGTGTGCATGCGTTGTATCCCTTGTTTGTCTGTCCTGAAAGGTTACTGAGTGTAGGCCAATGGTTGATGGTTAAAAACAGCAACGCATGTAGGTCAAATTCCTCCTGTTCGTTCTCATCCCATACACATACACCATTTCCATTCCATAGCTGTAAAAGTTCATCAACTAATGGCCTTAGGTAGACATGAATGTCATTGTTGGGTTGCCTAGGGCCTTGGATGAGCACTTCCATCATAATGAACTTCCTCTTCATGCACAACCAAGGAGGAAGGTTATACATACATGGAGTCACAAGCCATGTGCTATGCTTGCTTCTCTGATCCCCAAAAGGATTAACCCATTTGCACTTAAACCAAAACCATTCATTCCTTGGGTCACATGTAAAGTCGCTCCACTTTCTCTTGATCTTTCTCCACAGCGACCCGTCAGCGGGTGCTCTCAAGTTCCCGTCTTTCTTACGGTCTTTTATGTGCCATTGCATCTACTCGGCAAGCTTTTTGTTTCTGAACAAACATTTTAACCGTGGTATTATAGGAGCATACCACATCACCTTGGCAGGAACCATCTTCCCGGTGCGCTGGCCCTCAACATCACCATGGTCATCTTTTCTGATCTTATACCCCAATGTGTCGCATACCGGGCATGCGTTAAAATCCTCGTACGCATCGCGGTAGAGGATGCAGTCATTAGGGAATACATGTATCTTATGCACCTCCAATCCTAGAGGGCATATAACCTTCTTCGTTTCGTACGTACTGTTGGGCAATTTGTTATCATTTGGAAGCTTCTTCTTCATTAATTTCAGTAGTGAACTAAATGCCTTGTCAGATACACCATTGTCTGCCTTCCATTACAACAATTCCTGTGTGGTACCGAGGTTTGTGTTGCCATATTTGCAATTTGGATAAAACCCTTTTTTTATCCTATAACATGCGATCGAACTTCAACTTCTCCCTTCCACTTTCGCAATCTCTATGTGCATCAACAATTACCCAACGAATATCATCATCGAGCACATCATCTGGTTCCTCTTGATCTTCAGCTTCCCCCATTGCAGCATCACCATATTCAGGGGGCGGGTAGTTGTCATCATCCTCTTCTCTACGTTGTCTTCCATCATAACCCCTCTTTCTCTGTGCTTTGTCCAAACATTATAGTGCGACATAAAACCCTTCTTAAGCAGGTGGAAGTGAAGGGTTTTATAGTCGGAGAATTCCTTCGTATTCCCACAGATAGAACATGGACAATACATAAAACCATTCCGCTTGTTTGCCTTAGCCGCCTTGAGAAAATAATGCACGCCATTAATATACTCGGAGGTGCGTCGGTCACCGTACATCCATTAACGATTCATCTGCGTGCGTTATATAATAAAGTGTATTAAAAACTACACAAATCTTGATGAAAATGGAGCTTGGACAAGGAGCTTCTAAAGGAGAAAGCCTAAGTGTGGCTCGGGCATTTCATCAAACACCTCATGTGCATAGGAGGTGAGCTAGAGCACCACAAACCTCTCCACGGCCGGCCAAAAAACGGAGCAGTGCACTACTTTGCTCCTGGGGGTATATGTAGGACAACTATTGGTCCCGGTTTGTGGCTGGAACCGAGACCAAAGGAGAACTTGAGATCCCGATTCCAACCACAAACCGGGACTACTGGTTGTGGGCCAGGAGCAAGGCACATTGGTCCTGGTTCGTGTCTGGAACCGGGACCGAAGTGGACAAACGAACAGGGACAAATGGCCCACGAGGCCTGGCCGGCGCCCTGGCCTCACGAACCGGTACCTATGCCCACATGGGTCACGATTCATCAGTGAACCAGGACTAATGGGATTGCATCAAGTGGACCAAAGCGCTCTTTTCTACTAGTGAAGGAGAAGAAGAATGTGAAGATGATTACTTATCTTATTTTGGGCTTATTATGTTATTTTCGAGGAAGATACGCTAAGTTATGGCCTAACCAAGGTCCACGTGCTAATTTTTACCTAACTAAGCTAATCATGTCATATATGAAATAAATAAGCTAATTATGTCATTTATGAGGATAATTAGGTAAGAATGTCATTATGGAGAAGAAAACTAGAAGAAGAAGGAGGAGGAGGAGAAGACTAGAAGAAGGGGGAGTAAAAGAAGAAGGAGAAGAAGAAGGTGAAGATGATCACTGATCTTATTTCGAGCTTATAATGTCATTTTGGAGGAAGATACGCTAAGTTACGAGCTAACTAGGGTTCTTGTGCTATTTTTGACCTGACTAAGCTAATTATGTCATAAATGAACTAAATAAACTAATTATGTCCTTTTCAAGGATAATTAGCTAAGTATATCGTTATGGAGAATAAAACTAGAAGAATAAGGAGGAGGAGAAGACTAGAAGAAGTAGTAGAAGAAGAAGAAGTTGAAGACGATTACTTATCTTGTTTTGAGCTTATTGTTTCATTTTGGAGGAAGATACACTAAGTTATGAGCTAACCAAGGTTCATGTGCTATTTTTGACCGATCTAAGATAATTATGTCATAAATTAACTAAATAAGCTAATTATGTCATTTTGGAGGATATTTAGCTAATGATGTCATCATGGAGTATAAAACGAGAAGAAGAAGGAGGAGGAGAATACTAGAAGACGGAGAAGACGAAGAAGAAGAAGAGGGAGAAGAAGAAGGTGAAGATGATTAACTATCTTGTTTTGACCTTATTATATCATTTTGGAGGAAGATATGCTAAGTTATGAGCTAACCAAGGTTCTTGTGCCATTTTTGATCTAATTAAGCCAATTATGTCATTAATGAACTAAATAAGCTAATTATGTCATTTTGGGGTATAATTACCAAAGTATGACATTATGGAGAATAAAACTAGAAGAAAAAGAACGAGGAGGAGGAGAAGACTAGAAGGAGGAGAAAAAAAGTAGAAGGAGAAGAAGAAGGTGAAGATGATTACTTATCTTATTTTGAGCTTATCTTGTCATTTTGAAGGAAGATACACTAAGTTATTAGCTAACCAAGGTTCTTGTGCTATTTTTGACCTATCTAAGCTAATTATGTCATAAATGAACTAAATAAGCTAATTATGTCATTTTGGAGGATAATTAGTTAAGAATGTCATTATGGAGAAGAAAACAAGAAGAAGAAGGAGGAGGAGGAGAAGACCAGAAAAGGAGGAGTAAAATAAGAAGAATATGAAGGTGAATATGATTAATTATCTTATTTCGAGCTTATAATGTCATTTTGGAGCAAGGTACGGTAAGTTATGAGCTAACCAAGGTTCTTGTGCTACGTTTGACCTAACTAAGCTCACTATGTCATAAATACACTAAATAAGCTAATTATGTCATTTTGGAAGATAATTAGGTAAGTATGTCATTTTGGCTATTAAAAGTAGAAGAAGAAGAAGGAGGAGGAGGAGAAGACAAGAAGAAGGAGGAAAAGAAGAAGAAGAAGAAGAAGAAGAAGAAGAAGAAGTAGAGGAAGAAGGTGAACATGATTACGTATCTTATTTTAAACTTATTATGTCATTTTGGAGGAAGATGTGCTAAGTTATGAGCTAACCAAGGTTCTTGTGCTATTTTTGACCTAACTAAGCTAATTATGTCATAAATGAACTAAATAAGCTAATTATATCATTTTGGACGATAATTACCAAAGTATGTTATTTTGGAGAATAAAAAAAGAAGAAGAAGGAGGAGGAGGAGGAGAAGACTAGAGAAGAAGACGAAGAAGGAGGAGAAGAAGAAGGTGAACATGATTACTTATCTTGTTTTGAGCTTATTATGTCATTTTGGAGGAAGATACACTAAGTTATGACCTAACCAAGGTTCTTGTGCTATTTTTAACCTAACTAAGCTAATTATGTCATAAATGAACTAAATAAGATAAATATGTCATTTTGGCGGATAATTAGCTAAGTAGGTAATTATGGAGAATAAAACTAGAAGAAGAAGGAGGAGGAGGAGCAGAAGACTCGAAGGAGGAGAAAAATAAGAAGGAGAAGAAGAAGGTGAGGATGATTACTAATCTTATTTTGACCTTATTATGTCATTTTAGAGGAAGATATGCTAAGTTATGAGGTAACCAAGGATCTTGTGCTATTTTTGAGCTAACTAAGCTAATTATGTCATAAATGAACTAAATAAGCTAATTATGTCATTTTGGAGGATAATTAGCTAAGTATGTCATTTTGGAGAACAAAACTAGATGAAGAAGGAGGATGTGACATCCCCGGATTAGGCTACAGTAATCTTGGTAATTGACCTACACTAAACCAATGCAAAGGATGCCATGTCACCATGATTCTATTGTTGATCTCGCGATAGTCGAAACCGAGTCGAAGTTCGAAGTTTAAAAATAAAAATTTCCTAATAAGTTATAAAAACAAATCGGGCATTTTGAATTTGTTAAAACCCTATATATTTAAAACACAAATAATAAAAGAATAATAATAAAAAAGTATTTAAAAATAATAATAAATGGTAAAAGCATATAATAAAATAAAACAAACAAAAAACCAGGCCAACTGGGCCAAGTGGCCCATCTGGCCATGACCATCTCGGCCCACCTAGTGGTGGGGTATAAAGCCCCACACCGGGGCAGGCAACCCTAGCCCCGTCCCAATTCCCCTTGGCAACCGCCGCCACCCCCTCGCCTCGCTACTCTCCCTCCCTCACGATCGACACCCACCTCCCCTCTCGGTCTCCCTCACCTACCCCCTCGATCTCGTTGCCCCACGGCGCTCCCCACCCTAGCGCCCCCCTCCTCTCTCCACCGCGCGAGGCTACCCCTGCGCCCCTCTCCCTCCCCAGATCGCCGTCACCACATGGCCCTGTCGCCCACACGTTGCACCAGCCACCGCCGACTCAGCCTCCTGCACCACCGGCCGGTGCAGGCCACCGTCGCGAGGACCCCAGCCCCGCCCTACACCGTCACCACACCTCGCCATCGGGGCCTCCCTCTTCCACCTCGTCCTCCGCCGCCGGCCATCGCTCCCTCCGGGCCACCGCACACCTCCCGCGTCACCCCGACCCCTAAGACCCCCGCAACCAGCGCCCTCCCCGTCGGGGCACACCCCCGCGTCGCCTTCCCGGCCTCCTCCTCGTCACCTCCCATGCCGACCACCATGAGCATGTTGCCCCCTGACCGGACTGTGAGCACTCGTCCCCTCCTCCCTCTCCTTCCTGAGCTCCGTCCAGCGCACCTCACCTTCCCCCGACCACACCCTCGCATGGCTCACCTCAGCCCGTTCCCATGCATCCACAATCGCTCGCCGCCGCGCTCACCGTCAGTTGCTGCCCTTCTTGCCGCAGTAGCCTCGAGCCCACCTTCGCCTGCCACAGCCGTCGGTTCCCGACCACGGTCGTCGTCGCTCCCCACGGCGCTATAGCCCACGCGGCCTCGCCCTGCCCTTCCCCCGTGTCATTTGCTGCTACTGGCCGCCATGGTCGTGCAGTCATGTGCGTGTGTGTGCTCGTCCGGGCTACTGCCTAGTGGGTTCGGTTCTAGTTAATTAGGCTTAAAATTAGTTTAGGTTAATTAACTCCTAATTGGTCTAGAACATGTGGGGCCAACTTCTTTTAATAATAATAATAAAAGATTTTTTTAAAATAAATGTGTTAATAAGTTAATTAATTAATTAATTAGTGAACTAACTAATTCGCTTCATTAGTGTGAGTAGTATATGACATGTGGGTCCATTGACCCTGTTTACTAGTCAACTACTGACTAGGCATGCTGGATGGACCAATTGGTCCCACTGTCATAGTTTGTGCCTACAGAAGCACTAGGTGACAAAAGAATATCTTGTTTATTTATTAGTTAAATAATTTCAGAATATTGCTAAATATTTGTAAAATCTTTTAAAATAATTCGTAGCTCGGATGAAAATATTTTCAACATGAAAGTTGATCAATAGAACGAGACGAATCTGGATACACCATCCGTTCGTCTCTCTCGCGCCCCTAGCATAGCAAACGTGGAACTTTTCCATCGTTTTCCGTCTGACCGGAACTAGCCAGACCCGGAAAATATCGTCGGATATTCTTCCGACCCGTCTGCGACGTATGTTACTGCGTTAGCTCAAGCCTAGTGATGACCCACAAGTATAGGGGATCAATCGTAGTCCTTTCGATAAGTAAGAGTGTCGAACCCAACGAGGAGTAGAAGGCTCTGATAAACGGTTTTTAGCAAGCTAATAACTACAAGCACTGAAAGTAGCGGTAACAAGTGATGGTGTAGTGAGGTGAAACGTAGCAAGCGAAAAGTAACAAGTAACAAGTAGTAGCAATGGTGCAGCAAGTAGCCCAATCCCTTTTGTAGCAAGGGACAAGCCTGAACAAAGTCTTATAGGAGGAAAAACGCTCCCGAGGACACACGGGAATTTCTGTCATGCTAGTTTCATCATGTTCATATGATTCGCATTCGTTACTTTGATAGTTTGATATGTGGGTGGACCGGCGCTTGGGTACTGCCCTTACTTGGACAAGCATCCCACTTATGATTAACCCCTCTCGCAAGCATCCACAACTACGAAAGAAGAATTAAGACAACGTCTAACCATAGCATTAAACTAGTGGATCCAAATCAGCCCCTTACGAAGCAACGCATAGACTGGGATTTAAGCTTCTGTCACTCCAGTAACCCATCATCTACTTACTACTCCCCAATGCCTTCCTCTAGGGCCAAATATGGTGAAGTGTTATGTAGTCGACGTTCACATAACACCACTAGAGTAAAAGATAACATACATCATATCAAAATACTGAACGAATATCAAATTCACATGACTATTATCAGCATGACTTATCCCATGTCCTCAGGAACAAAAGTAACTACTCACAAAGCAAAATCATAATCATGATCATAGGTGTAATGAATAGCATCAAGGACTTGAACATAAACTCTTCCACCAAGTAATCCCACTAGCATCAACTACAAAGAGTAATCAACACTACTAGTAACCTTACAAGTACCAATCGGACTCGTGAGATGTAGATTGGTTACAAGAGATGAACTAGGGATTGGAGAGGAGATGGTGCTGATGAAGATGTTCATGAAGACGCCTCCCCTCCGACGAGAGTAGTGTTGGTGATGACGATGGCGATGATTTCCCCCTCCGGGAGAGAAGTTTCCTCGGCAGGATCATCCTGCCGGAGCTCTAGATTGGATCTGCTCAAGTTCCGCCGCGTGGCGGTGGCGAAACCACGAAAAAGCTCCCGATTGATTTTTTCTGGAACGAAACCCTTCATATAGCAAAAGAGGGGGGTAGTGGGCCGTCAGGGAGCCCACAAGCTTGCACTCCGCCACCAGAGGGGTGGCGGTGGCAGGGCTTGTGCCGCCCTGGCAGCCCCCCTCCGGTACTTCTTTCGCCAAGTACTTTTTATATAATCCCAAAAAATTTCACGTAACTTTTTAGGGCATTTGGAGATGTGCAGAATAGTGGACTAAGATTTTCTCCTTTTCTAGTCCAGAATTCCAGCTGCCTCAATTCTCCCTCTTCAAATAAACCTTGCAAAATAAGAGAGAAAAGGCATAAATATGGTACCAAAAAGTAATATAATAGCCCATAAAGCAATAAATATCAACATGAAAGCATGCTGCAAAATGGACGTATCAACTCCCCCAAGCTGAGACCTCGCTTGTCCTCAAGCGAAAACCAAGTTCCATAAACATGTCCTCATGTTGAGGGACGAAGGTGTCGGTAAAACATAATACGGACATGAGGGCATCATGATCACACATAGGACAACAATACATCATACAGATTCTTATGGGGAAGTAACAATTCCTTCACAAAGCAAAGCATGAAGCAAAAACCTTACCGAGAAGTAACCAACAACAGTCCAAAGTCATTGAAGCAATTGCAATTTATCACATCATCAGAAAGAGTCAAGTAAGAGCTTGTAAGGAAAATCCACATACTCAATCATCTCTTTTGTTTTACACAATTGTTACAACTCACGAGGTACTCATGGTGTCAAAGTTTCAGCTGGACACGAAGGAAGATAGGGGCTTATAGTTTTCCCTCCCAATGATTTACCTCAAGGGTAAACTCAACAATAATAAAGCATAAGTACTCAACTCCAAGTTGATATATGAATATAGATCTTTCCCAAGCATGTGACGGTAGCCATGACAAAGGCAAAAATAGGGAATTGGTGAAGATCACCATGACTCCTACAAGGGCAAAAAGTAAAGGTACAAGATAGGACCTTCGCAGAGGGAAGCTGAGGTTGTCATGCGCTTTTTAGGTTTGAATGCGTGTCCTCTTAGTGCGGAGGAACGTCACTTTATATTGCCTCCTGTGAGAAAGAACTTTATTATGCAGTCCGTCGCTTCTATGTCTTCCTCATCACAGGTTCGTACAAAGCTTATTTTCCACACACTGATAGATCATACATATTAGAGAGCAATTTTTATTGCTTGCACCGATGACAACTTACTTGAGGGATCGTATTCAAACCATAGGTAGGTATGCTGGGCTCTCATGGCAAAACTGGGTTGAAGTTTTATGGATGCACAAGTAGTATCTCTACTTGGTGCGGGAGTTTTGGGTAATATGAGGTGGAAGCAACCGTCACATGCCAAGGGATCTCTAATCATATGACATTGTTTGGAACCAACAAACACAATTCATTATGTTGTCTTCCTTGTCCATCATCTACTCCTAAGCATGTAATAATTTGGTGAGTGCTCAGAATTGTAAAAAGTGTCTAAGATGATATATTTATATGTGAACCTCTCTTTCCTTATTACTTCTTATTAATTGCAACAATGACGGAGGTCCATGTTGCTTTATTCTCAACAAGTTTCAATCATCATACGTGTCATAACTGAAGTTATCACTTTCCATAAGATCATCTCATGATCTTTCATGCTATCGTTCTTTTCATGCTTTTGGTCATGGCACAAAGCAAAGCCCTTGACTAAGATACTCTTTATTATATAGCTCGCAAGCTCGAACACATCAGGGGAGAGACAAAAGAAAAAGACTCAAACTAAATACTAAAGACTTATTCCTCTAAGAGAAGAAATAAAAACTGAAAAGGAAAGAACTAAAACAAAGGTAAAAGCAAAAGATATAATGGTGATACGATACCAGGGCATCTCCCCCAAGCTTGGCAGAAGCCAAGGGGATTGCCCATACCAATGCTTAGTTGTCTTACTTTCGTGGTGATGGTGGCGGAGTTGTTGGAGTAGTCTGATCCTCCGTATTCCAAGGCATAGGTGCTCCATCATGGCAGGATGAACGAGTCGCCGGAATCCTCAAATCTGCAGCCAACCTTATTGATTTAAATATGTTCTCATACTCATAGTTTTGGTTCTACAGGTCATAGACCTGGCCCTGAAGTTGATCAACCGTGTCATAGAGCCTAGAGAGGTGTTTCCCAATGTCAATGGCACCCATCTTGTGATTGCTAGTGAACTCCATGATCATCATGTGGTTGGCGTTGAGTCGACGCTCCACCTGTTGGAATTATGCCCTAGAGGCAATAATAAATATTGTTATTATTATAATTCCTGTATCAAGATAATCGTTTATTATCCATGCTATAATTGTATTGAATGAAGACTTATATACATGTGTGGATACATAGACAAAACACTGTCCCTAGCAAGCCTCTATTTGGCTAGCCAGTTGATCAAAGATAGTCAGGGTCTTCTGATTATGAACAAGGTGTTGTTGCTTCATAACTGGATCACGTCATTAGGAGAATCACGTGATGGACTAGACCCAAACTAATAGACGTAGCATATTGATTGTGTCATTTTGTTGCTACTGTTTTATGCCTGACATGTATTTGTTCCTATGACCATGAGATCATATAACTCACTGACACCGGAGGAATGCTTTTTGTGTATCAAACGTCGCAACGTAACTGGGTGACTATAAAGATGCTCTACAGGTATCTCCGAAGGTGTTCATTGAGTTAGTATGATTCGAGACTGGGATTTGTCACTCCGTGTGACGGAGAGGTATCTCGGGGCCCACTCGGTAATACAACATCACACACAAGCCTTGCAAGCAATGTGACTTAGTGTAAGTTGCGGGATCTTGTATTATGGAACGAGTAAAGAGACTTGCCGGTAAACGAGATTGAAATAGGTATGCGGATACTGACGATCGAATCTCGGGCAAGTAACATACCGAAGGACAATGAGAATGACATACGGGATTATATGAATCCTTGGCACTGAGGTTCAAACGATAAAATCTTCGTAGAATATGTGGGATCCAATATGGGCATCCAGGTCCCGCTATTGGATATTGACCGAGGAGTCACTCGGGTCATGTCTACATAGTTCTCGAACCCACAGGGTCTGCACACTTAAGGTTCGACGTTGTTTTATGAGTATTTGAGTTATATGGTTGGTTACCGAATGTTGTTTGGAGTCTCGGATGAGATCACGGACATCACGAGGGTTTCCGGAATGGTCCGGAAACGAAGATTGATATATAGGATGACCTCATTTGATTACTGGAAGGTTTTCGGAGTTACCAGGAATGTACCGGGAATGACGAATGGGTTCCGGGTGTTCACCGGGGGGGGGGGGGGGGGGAAACCCACCCCGGGGAAGCCCATAGGCCTTGGGGGTGGCGCACCAGCCCTTAGTGGGCTGGTGGGAAAGCCCAAGAAGGTCCTATGCGCCATAGGAAGAAAATCAAAGAGAAAAGAAAAAAAAAGAGGAGGTGGGAAAAGGGGGAAGGACTCCTCCTTCCAAACCTAGTTGGATTTGGTTTGG